>NC_135857.1:4786190-5056190 GCF_031162955.1 Sander vitreus
AGAAAACAACATATCCACATAAAGCCCTTTCAAACTCGGCCACAGTGCACTCATGGCCTGTTCGCTGTTCACCACCTCCTTGGATCTTAAAGAGGATGCATGCTTATCCCGTCGGCATTTTCCCTCTGTTCCTCTGTTTTTCCTTTCTTCCCCTTTCGCCTTGCCTCTCCCTGCCCCCCCACCTCCCCTCTCACATTGGAGTTCCTTGACTGAAAAGGTCTGGAACAGATTAAGAGTTGGACCACAGAATAAAGAGGCCTGGCAGAGATTCAAGTCTGTCTGGAGCAGAATGGGGCTGTGCCTGCACTGGGCCTCACGCAGGGGAAAGCCAGCCGCCAACAGGCCTCAGTTAAAGGCGCTCTGCTGCTTTTCTTCTCAAAGCTCAAATTAGCCTCCATTATCAAAGCAGCTGGCTTAGGATTGGAGACCTACATAGCAGCAGTATAGATGCTTCTGAAGCTGAGCAGCCCATTTCTACGCACAAATGTGAAAAGAAATATGACTGGAAATAACAATCCAACAGAATCATAAGAATACGATTAGGGTTTTCCTTCCAGCACCGAGCCACACTTGTGAAATATCAAGTAGCAATCTTTCTAAAAATCTAAAAAAGGGATCAAAAAGTACAAACACCAGCACGTTAGCGACATAAGTACAGAAATGATTGTTTCCAATGTGGAACAAAATTAGGTCTGATGGCACATAATGAGTTAACATGATCTCCTTCTCCCTCTCACTGGCTTTCAGGGGCCCAGCAGCCTTGTGTGTTCAAGACTTAGAAATCTTCAAAGAGCTCCGCCGATCAGAGCCGCCATCTCTTCCCAGCTGCTCCCCTCCCCTTACAACTCTGTTTTGAACTTTCCTGCCTGCCTTCAGAGTGGGACTCACAATTGCTTACAGAAAAAAAAAAACTGCCCTTTAAGTACCCAGGCTTGATAAAAAAAAAGTAAAGATAAAATTAAAGAGGATAATAGGCTGCGTGCTGATTCACACATGTTGCCTTTGTGAACCGGGGCGAGCTTCCCTGGCGAATGCTGCTATAATGAAGGGATGGCACCTGAAGCGTGAATGAGTCAGAGTGACATATGCGGGAACCCTTCATCTCTGGAAGTCTTCCTTTGCACAGGAGGATTAGCTCATTCCCATGGCCACAGAGACATCTCAACACATGTACCAGGTCCTGTCACTAATTCACCAACCCTGGCCACCGCACACTCAAAGCTAACTGTCAAACCGAAGCTTGGCCCGGGGGGGATTAATGGCCAACTCAGCTGTTGCTCCAACACTAAAATGGCTGACAAAAGGTTAGGTGTGGATTTTGAATGGGTGGGGGTTCGGTGAAATCGGATTTCAACAACCAATGGTATGGCTAACTTGGTCACTCCAAAACAATGTAGTGCGGTTAAAATGCACAATGAATCACGCAGAACTCAACTCACTATTACAATTGTGGTGATATTTACATCTTTTATGGATTAGCCAGAGCTTTCTACTGGGGAAAGTCACAAAAACCACATGTGTAAGAAACTCTTCACTGTTGAGGCAGTTCCTGTTATAACTCTCTTGTTCATTTGACTTTAAAAATATATATATATTTTTTTAAACTCAAGTAGCTACCCTCAACATTTTTTTGCACATCCTGCACTAATCCATATAGCCTATTTTTCTTTCTTAATGTTATATAGTTACATGTATGTGTCATTTGTTTCTGCATTTATTGTTTGTTAGTTATTTTATTTGTTGTATGTTCAAAAAATGTCTTATGTATGCACCATCAACCAAGGTAAAGTCCTAGTAAGTGCTACTTACCTGGCAATACATCTTCTTTTTCTGATTCTGATTACAATGACCTCTGGTTGCCCAATAGTAAACTGCCGTTATTTAATAAATAGAACATTTTACTTCAATCAAGAACTGAACTGAGACCATGAATCCCCGTCTATAGCAAACTCACCAAAGCGTGGGTCAAGTCGTGGGTCGAGCCAGGATGTGGTCTTGTTCTTGTGGTTGATGTAGTAAATTTCTCCCTCGGATGTAATAGCTTGTTCCCAGCCCTCAGGGAGAGGACCTGAGGGGTGACAGGGGAAAATAATGTTGGAGACATGCCGGGGGTTCCCTCACTGCTCAGAGTTTGATTTTCTGTCATAATTGTGCAACATATAGCAACATTACTCAACTATAATACGTAATTGGGCATAATTACAGCATACTGTAGTTAGATTAGCTAGGAGATAGATATATATGTATAGGAACTGCAAAGATTAATCGACAGGTTGTCAACTATTTATTAATCGCCAACTATTTTGATAGATTCATCCGTTTGCATAATTTTTTTTTATGGAAAAAGGGGGAAAAATCATAGTTTCCGGCTTGTTAAATGTGAATATGTTCTAGTTTCTTCACACCTCTGTGACAGTCAACTGAATATCTTTGAGTTGTGGACAAAAGGAGACATTTGAGGACGTTGTCTTAGGCTTTTTGGGAAACCATAATCCAGATTTTTCACCATTTTCTGACATTTTATAGAGCAAACAACTAATCCATTAATCGAGAAAATAATCACTATGAAGTCGACTATGAAAATAGTCGTTAGTTGCAGCCCTAATATATATATATATATATATATATATATATATATATATATATATATATATATATATATATATATATATATATATACACACACACACACAGTATGCTAATATGCACATGCAAAAATAAACTATAGCTATATTGGAAAATGATATCCAGACAAATAGCAGCACATTATTTGTCATCTTTGAAAATGTAATAAATCTTTGTCATTTGTCACTGATAACCTGGTTTGTAAACATCGAGGGCTATTATTATATATACAGATTTACTCATAGGTTGCCAGATAGAACCCAAACGATTTGAGAATGCAAAGAGACTTCACCTGTAAACTCTGTAATCTGTGAGTCACGGAGCTCCCCAAACATGTCAGACAGGACCTGTCATGTTCTACCTCCGTCTTACCTCACCTAGGGCAAATTCCAACTGCACGACCAGAGCTGAGCTACACACAGTCTTTTTTTTTTTTCCTTTTGTGACATGTAACAACTAGACTAGACTGCAAACTCCTGACTTCTACTGTATGCGGTGTGAACGTAAGAAAATGCCCATATATTACCTCAAAGAAATGTAAATCTAAGTTTATTGCTGAAAACCCCCCACAATGTGATGAACATTACAGTATCTGTAATACATGCCAAGTGCTGCTTTTTTTCAGCATTAAAGTTAGAATGTAAACAGATAAAATGTGTGTCAAATTGTGGGGGTTTTCAGCATTAAACTCCGTTTAATGCTGAAAACCCCCACAACATGATGAACAATTATCCATGTGCTGCTTCTCTGATGAAACTAAAGTTAACAAGTTCCACGTATACTGTACATACCACTGGCTGGGTTCATAATGTTCTGTTGCTGGACTGGCACAGAACTGGGCGGGGGGGCCTGGTTCATCTGGAGCAGGGCCTTGCGAGGATCCTGCCAAGTGGTGGTCTGATCAATGTGGCTGTAAGGAGACGAGACAAAATAAATAAGTTCTAAAAATGACTTATCAGGGTGTTTCTAACCAGTAATCAGTAGTAAGGTCAAACCAAGAGCCATATCAGAGTGAAACAGCAGGTCACATGCGGGAACTGATGACTTTCAACAAGCTCTTTGATGAAATCACTGAATCTAACCCCTGCTTTTTGTAAACGATGACTGTTACAGGAAGCCAAGCTCAGCTGTGTCTGTTTGGACTCAGTCTGAACCCACAATTCAATCAAGATTCACACAACGCTTTCATTCTTAGTTGGGATTAGACTGGGCTATTTTCCCCCTATAATCCACTTAAAATTGTACGCAGATCCAATCGGAACCCTTTTTTTCAGCGATTATCCAGAATGAAAAACTGCAGAATTTACATTTTTTTTGCTTGGGGTGGAGATGTGTTAACATTCTGAGTTTTATTTTCAATTTGTTTAAGATTTGTGGAAAATGTGCGGGAAATTTTTGCGCAATTATGGGTCCGCAGATTCCGCTTGGTGCTGGTTGTACTGGTTGTACGACACGAATGGGAATGGATAAAACTGTCCCTCGATTTTGAAATAACATAAAGTTATAAATAATTAAGACAAAACCGAGCAGTAGACTACAACAGTAGACCACTAATATACGTATAAAATCAAGTATGTGACTGTAGGTCAGCTGAACACTTCTTCTTGAAACCGTCCAAGAGGCTATGATGGGTTTCAAAACAGCTATTGTTAAACGTCACACAATGTTGCTCCATCTATTTTATGGCTCGTCTTTGCCGGGACAGGAGTGGGGAGCGGGGGAGGGGGCATTGTGTTGCATTCGGTGAAGGCATTGATAATTAGTGCTTTGTTGGTACTTGTTGCTTGATTAAGATGGAAAGCTAATACAGGAAGCCCTCCTCTCCTGAGCAGGACCCTCTCTATTGAGGGAGGGTCAGTCCCAGGGCTCAATGCAGGGGGTCCTTTTTCCTGGAAGTGGCTCCGACACTGTGGAGTGTCAGGGGCTTTAACAATCTGGCGCCACATTTACAAAGCTTTCACCTGCTTGACAAAGGCACAGACTGAGCTACGACCTAAAACCCCACCATTCACTTGTTCTTTTTAAAGATCCCATTTAAAAAGACCCCCCTCACCTCGAACAAATAGGCACCAAGCTCCAGTAGCTTGTTTATGCAACACCACAAGCATTCATATTGTTGGGAGTGGCTGATTCACTGCTAAACTGTGTTTCGAAAACAGTGACAATAAATATCTATTGTATTCATTTCAGCACACATGACAAAATAAAGAGAGTGTGTTCACAATGCAATTACCCTCAGCTATATATTGCACCCTGCAATAATCATGTTCTGTCACCCACTGGGATTCTTTACGACTCGCTGTTAATTTGATCCCAGAGTGCCATTAGCCCAGATTTTGGAACAGCTGGCTGAAGTGAGAGATTGGGAGAGTTTCTCTTGGCCTCTACGGTAATCCCAGCCTGCCTGTCTGCTCTCTATCCCTGGCCAGAGAGCGAGAGGGCCTGACTCAGCACTCCTCCCCCCCCCACACAATGCAACCCATTTTGAAGCCCCCTCTTGTTTATGCTTTACTGATCAAAGGAGCTGCCAAATCCCCTACCCAACCCTCCCCCAGCACACACACACACACACATCGCTGGAACTGCTCAGATTGGAGGGGGCCCCTTGAGAAAGAGGGGGTCACAGGGAGCGGGTGAGACAACTACAGAAAAGAAGGGGGGGGAAAAAAGTGAAAGAGGAGAAAAAAAAAAACATCTACGGAAGCAATCCCTCTGAATTCCATTGGCTGCATGAGTTGCTGTGGTCCTGTTACACTCTGAGCGACCGCCCTGCCCCCTTCACTGCCTCCTTCCCACTCTGGAAACTATGACATTTATTATAGAGGGGAGGGGAGAACAGGGGAGGAGACTGGGAGAGGAGCACTGGGATAAGGAAAGGGAGGGCTTATCGTAAATAAGAGGCCTGCACATCCTGGTACACCAATGCCGGACAGAAATGCTACAAGTGGAAAAGACGGATGGAAATATTTCAACCTCAAAGCCTCCAAGAAGTCAGATTATAAATCATTACCCACACCGCTTAAACATGTGCTTTTCTTAGCACAGATGAAAGTACAAATATTGAATTTCCTATCAAACCCAAGCCCCGGGAGACTAATGTGTGTAGCTCCAATCAATTAAAACAGAGGAGATCATAATCAAAAAGCCTGTGATAAAATCCACACGCTGTGAGTCAGCACTGCACTGTATTCAAAGAGCCTGTATGTGGTAACTCAGAAAACTGGTAAATAAGTTACCAAGAGCCAGTAATTCATCACCAGATTTTAGAACTAAAAGATGATCCATTCACTCAACCTGCCCTGAACCCTAACATGGCCAGGGCTATACGCCGCTTCCTGTAGGCGAAACATTAAACAAAACAATGTCATGGCAACTGTTGGGACGGCTGGAGGCCACCAGTTGCTGTTAGGAATTGCTGATGATCTGCAATGTCCACAGTCACAACTGCTCGGTGTTGTCTTTACATGTCTCTGACACCATGTCGAGCTCAGCAGGGCGGCCACCACACCCTCCCCCCACACCTCCGTCCCCGGGGCAGGGCAGCCGAGTGGGCACATAGCAAACTGCTGGTGGGCCAGGCCCCGTCCACAACGATGCAGTTACATTTGAGAACAATGTTGACATAGGGCTGTCCAGTTGATGGAATTTCCCTTTCGGCTCCTAACGATCCCAAAAACAATGTAATTGAGAAGAATAATTAACTTGCACTTTACGTTTTGCCACCAACCTCTCACTTTTGTCCTGGGTTCTGAATGACACGTGCACTTTCGCCCCTCCCAAAGGGAAGGGTAAACTCACTCAGCCAATATTTGAATATAGTTTTTATATTATTTATTATTTATTTTGAGGGGGGATTCAAAACGTTCAAAGGGAAAAGTATTAAGGGACATTTTACAGTTCAAGGTGTTTTCACTGTTGATTTGTTAAACTGTTTAAACTGTTGTTGTTTTTTTTAAATTCAATAAATGCAACATCTTTCCAAAAGCCAATGAGTAATCGTGTTGAATAATTTTGGTTTCAATATTGATCAAAATAATTGTGGTTATGATTTTTTCCATGAATCGAGCAGCTGTTTGTTATTCAAGGTTTCAGTGTACTGTTTGATAGTTTTCCAAAGGGTTGCTGTCCAAACTGACATGCCAAAACATTAAGATGATGCTTAAAGTGATAATCTTGATGATTTTTATTTAAATGTAAATGTATACTTTATTAATCCCGCCAGGGGAAATTACAGTGTTTTCACTCTGTTGTTATTATACACATTACACACAGGCCTGAATTACACACACATGCTCAGTACCTCTACATGCACTAATGGAGAAATGTCAGTGAGTGAGGGAGCTGCCCAATGGAGAGGCGCCCCGAGCAGTTGGGGGTTCGGTGCCTTGCTCAAGAGCACCATGGCAGTGCCCAGGAAGTGAACTGGCACCTCTCCAGCTACCAGTCCACCACCATACATTGGTCCGTATGGGGACTTGAACCGACAACCCTCCGGTTCCCAACCCAGCTCCCTACTGACCACTTGAAAACATTTGAAAGTGGTCGATTATGAAAAAAATGGAGCGCTCCATTTTTTTCATAATCGACCACTTTCAAATGTTTTCAAATGAATGTTTTTGATGTAAATCAAATCTGTGTAAGTGTTAATGTTAAGTGTATCGGTAAAGTGTCTTGAGATAACTCTCGTTATGATTTGATACTATAAATAAAATTGAATTGAACGTTGCAACATGCAATCCTACTGTGAAAGACGAGCCAAAACAGTGAAACAAATCAACGTATCTGCATTAATGTTATTGTGGACATGGCCTTAATCTGACATTCCGACATTCTGATTACAAAACATCATTAGCTTCTTCGTGAGAAACTGTCAGTAAATAGGCAGGTATTGCAGCAAAGCAGAGCAATGTGGTTCAAACATGACCCGTTATCAAGTTGGTTGCGTGTAGTGCCATGCTTTACTCGCTCCGTTTTGCTCAAACTATCATCATGGTCGACTGTGGCTTAGCAGAGCACCGAGTAGGACTCTTGATCCACCCAGGCACTTGACATCTCCTTGACCGATGGCCCAATTATCAAGGTGGCGTTTATTGTGCCAGCGTTATTTATAAGGTGTCTTGCTGAGGAGGAGGGCGGGGGACCTTTCACATAAAGGCTAAACTTGACTTTGCTTAAACGATTTGGCAATCAACTTTTCTGTTCGGTGACGTTCACATGGAAGCTGGTCCCCCCCCCCCTCCCCCCCTCCCCCATTGACTTTTCCATAATAAGAATTCTAACTCAAGATGGAATTTCAGTGAAATCAGCAGCGACTGAATCCGAAGATTTGACTGGATTCAGCTTCAACGAGTAGCTTAGCAGCGGTTCAACATCCTTTAAGAGATCTCAAGTGAAGAAGTTTGACTGTTGAACTTGTTTCACAGACCTCATCGGATTACAGGAGAATGACAAACTTTCCTAACAGAGATTGCCTGTTTACATCCATGAAAACTGTGGCGTTTACATCTGGCATTGGGGAGAATGTTCTTTCCAAAAATAAGTCTGCTCCGTGGTTTAAATGTCTCTGAAGAAGCTCTGCTACCTGCCAAAACAGCAGATCAAAGCTAGATTTGAGGCCAGATTGACTGTTCATTCCACTGAAATTGTCTCTCTTCACAAGCCAGATGTCAAAAACTGCGTTTCACTGGTGTGAAACAAGGGAGTGAAGCTATGGGTGGTGCAGCAATAATGAAGCACACCCCACAGCTGAGTTGTCAAATGTTAAAAATGGGATCCTCAGGCCACAGTGGCTCCACCCAGGGAGTATATGCTTGGAAGGTGGTTGAAGCCGATGACTAAAGAGTGCACTGAGGGAGGCAAGATGTAATCAGGCCTCTAAGACGAGGATGACCACCTCCACACTGGGGATGCCTGGCTGCCTCTCTATCAGCAGGACATCATCAAGAGAGATTATTGGGGCAACCTCTGTGACCCTATTGTGGCTTTAAGTTTCCCTTTGAAGGAGGCTTTGTATCATCATACTTCCTAACGAAGCAACTAATTCACAAAGGACTGAGCGTAGCTTGGGAGGTTTAGTTTGACTGCTGTTTATTTTCAAAGAGTAATTCAAAAGCCTCATTTATTTAAGTGGCATTTTAGGGAGTGGCATGTGAGATTATTATTGTTGTTTTTTTTAGCAAAAACTGTGGCTAACTTGTGTTGACCGCATTACATATAAGCAGAGAACAGTCCCTCCAGAAAAACGTGATCATGCGATCGCATAATTCAATGCATAATCAGCCAAAGTCCGCATATGTATGCGGGGGGGGGGGGGAGCCGGATTTTTTCAAATATGCCAAACTTTCGCCGCATATATTGCCGATTTCCGCGCAAAATATGCGGGGCTTGCATGATTTCGTAATCCCCGCATTTTCGTTGCAAAAAAAAAGTCACATATTTTAGCAGAAAGTTGAAAAATGTTGCATTTACTTCACACAAGAGCAGCCATTTTCCCCTGTTGCCATGGGAACGTTACGAAGTGACGTAATTACGCCACATGAACGTCATCAAAAAGCTGCAAACCCCGCGATGAAGCCACGATGAAACCGCGGTTTCTGCAAGTTTCCGCAATTTCATTGCACAAATATCCCGCATATTCCATCGCATTTTTTAAGAAAACGTGCCGCATAATCAAGAATTTTTGCCCGCAACAATCACAAAAAAACTCATTTTTCTGGAAGGACTGATGATAAATTAGTAGACTCCCATGCATGCAATATCACACTTTTCATACAAACATTTAAGACGTGAAAATTGTTCAAATGCATGCATGCAGCAAAAGGCAAAAAGATTTTTTGAGGGGGTATATGTTCCCCCCCCCCCCCAATATTTAGAAGCGGTAGATTTGTTCCCCCTCAAAATATATGAAAGACAACCCACTCCCCAAAAGAGGTAAAATAATCGTTCAGGGGGCTACACTGGGTGGTTAAAGAACACAATTTACACGTGTGTTGTTTTGAATATGCAGAAAGTCTGAACAAGAGAAGGAGAATAATCATTTCCTCTACTTAAATGAAGACATGTTCACAAGAATGCAGGAAAGTGTTTGACACTCAACATTTTATTGGGGAGGACCCCCAGACCCTCTAAACCTACGCCCTTGCATGAGGTGCTATGGTTTGAGTCGTTTCGGGAACTTTAAACCCCACCTGAGAGGCTCCACTTCTCAGTTACTGCATCTCTGTGGAGATGCCCTCAGTGACAGTGCAGGCATTGATGTCTGGGACAGAGGTGTTACATCAAGTCTTTGGTAAACACTAGCCTGACTTTCTCACAGTCCCATTTGTGTACTGAGCTGACAGGCCCCAGTTGAACAGGAAGGGCCTTGTCTGTGTGTGTGTGGTCAATAAACCAAAACTTAGTCAAACACAAAGTTGCTCCGAATGAGGGCTTTACGCAGGATCACGGCACCAGTCTTCCCAGCACCATTTGTGACTCACCGAGTGGCCTCGGTTCATAACAGCTTAGTTTGAAATCCAATTTGCGTACTTATCACGTCAAGCTTTAAGCAGGTTAAAGTAAATTAGATAAGAGTTGCTACTGAAAATATTTAGGTATTATGTATGATGTTTACATAAGATGCTGAGTATGGGATCAGTGTTAGCCAAGCAACAAAACTGAAATCCATTTCAGACAACGGACAGACAAGTCAACCGTGATACAGGACGTCAACCCAACAAATGTGGTGCAAATGTAAACAGCAGGCCAGGTTAACTTGTCAACTTCATTTAACACAACCACGGCATTTGTGTGCTTCTCTCAATGCACTGTGAAAAAAAAGTCATTTTCATTTCACACCGAAAAAGTAAAAGGCAATAAAATGCAATGGTACTTTTTCTTTACTCAATAGGAAAATGTTAAGAGATTTTAAAACAACAAGCAGCCATTTTTGCTTAACACAAGCTAAATATTACTATGGAGATACATTAGTCTGCTGGAAATCCCAACATGATCTCATAGACACAGATATCAACTGCATACAATGAGAGCATAAGGTCCAAATAAACACTTGGTTGATCTTTCCTGCTCCAAACAGACCCTCTTGTATTAAGTGCAACATATGTTCAGGAAACCCCATATAGACACACACAGACACACACACACACAAGCTTTAAAGTGTAAAAAAAAAACAACACAAAAACAAGCATCCTACAGTACATTACAGTATGAAATACAGAAATGAACAAATGTGGTCACAGTGAGAAAATGGATCATTTACAATCACTGTTAAGCTCAATTCGGAAAGACGCAATTCAGCCAAATCTGGTTGCGGGAAACCTGGCTCATCAAAACAGTTTAAAATCCAATTGTGGAAAAGACAAAAGTGTCCATCAACACACAGCTCTACCTGCCCCTGAGGGCAGACAATAGCTGCCCCCCCCAAAGCTTTCCTCTGCTCAGGGCTGACTTCCCACGGACTAAAAGCCCATTCAAAGCTGCATTTAATAAGCGCCCGGAAACAGTGATTACCCCTCCTAGTTGGCCGGTGTGTCTAAATTAGAAACCTTCATTAGTTTATGACCCAGCCCTGGAGAACGGCCCTGCCCCCACCCCAGCACCGAGCAAGGTGACCCAACCTCCCTGCCCCTGCCGTCATAAATCAAAGGCCACAGCAAACTGTTGGAAGAAAGAGGAGGAAAGGTCAACAGACTGTGTTGACATTCTCCTAGTCTTCTCCCAGCTTAAGCTTTTTGTTATTTATGTTGTAGTCAAAACAAAATAGAGATCTTTGCAGATTGCTCATATCTGACTCCTATTTCAATAAGCGCTACAACTACCGATTATTTACTTTGTTAAACTGTTGATTGGTTGTTGTTTTTTCAATTAATATTTTCATCACAATTTCCCAGAGCCTAAGGCGACGTCTTTAAATTGGAACAGTTTGAAACCCAAATTTACAATGATAGAAAACTGAGAACAGCAGAAACTCCTCACAATCGATAAAGCTGAAAACAAATAGAAATCAGCTTTTGGCCTTTAAAAATGACTCAAATCATTGATCATCGAATGCGTCGCCAATTCATTTTTCTGAGGACTGAGTAACCAAACGATTTACCAATTGTTTCAGCAGTAATTATTCATAACTAAATAAAAAAAAACAAAAAAAACAAGCAGGCCAAGCTGAAGCTGTCAGCGCTGTTTCACTTGCACAAGCTCAATCACTTATCAACTCCAAAGCTGAACATTTCAGATGTGAACAGAACATGGCGCAACTCTTAGGAAAGCCGCTGCCCTCTCTCACCGCCATCTTTAAAACTTCATGTCAACCATTTGTCTATTTTGGGAAGGCTCACATGAGTCTCAACGGGCCTGCGGTCTGAATAAAGATCACTGTTTCACTGCTGGTACAAAGGGAGGGCCGGAGTTTCTCTTGGCCCCTCTTCTAGTCATCTCCACATGGCTGCCATTTAACTCCATTGACACAAAAGAGGCACCATCACAGCACCACGGCTCCATTCATACCAAAAAACCGAGCCTGGCTTTTTAAAGGGAGTGGGACATCGGCATCCGCAGCGCGGCTGTGACTCACAGAGGCCAATCACCCCCAACTGTATGATCCTATAGTGTACTAGTAAACAACAGAGGTGGAGAAACAGGAGAAACACATTACTTTAAAAGAAATGATGATATATCTCTAAGGACAACAGCGGCCACCTGAGTGAAATGTGAGCCCCCCCCCGCTCTCTGCTCGGCCATGCTAGCTGGTGACAGACTCCCCCACCCCCCACCCGTCCGTCCCTCTGTCCAACCACCCACCCACACACTCTCTCTCTCTCGCTCGGCTTCACTCCTTCTGCAACGCGTCTCGGTCAGACAAGCCCCGTTTATAAATAGGGGAGTGTCTTTTCCAGCAGCTCTGCTGAGGCCGCCTGTATTCCAGATCAAATATCTGCACTTTGATGTGCAGGCGTATGGAAGATGTCTCCTGCCGGGGTTTTTTTTTTTCCTCCCTTACTTGAACACAAACACTGTGTACTACACTTGCTCTAGTTGTATAACATGCCAGTTGAAACACAGTTCTTGCTTTTCCAAAGCGGCACATAGAAAGATGCTCCGGTTTTGGAATAGACAAAACACATATGAGCAGAGACGTGCTATGCTCTAAAAATCTTCATTTTCTATGAATGTTTTTAACATTACTTTTTTTTTTTTTAAAACAGCATTTTCAGGATTTAGAGTAAATTGTTCTTTTTGTATAGAAAATGGCTGTTGTGTTGACATATGGTACAAGCCTACATTGTGAAAAGATGATCTTATTTTGGATTTCATTGTGCCTTTATCAATGATCACTCCATCCATCCATCCATCCATCCATCCATCCATCAATCAATCAATCGGAGACAGTGTTTTCAATATAAAAGCAGTAGAATAAACTCAAATAAAGCTTTGATAATTACGCAATTGTTACATAACAAGGGAAAATAACACATTGTTTCATTTACAAAGTATTCATACAAACAGCGGGGGGAAAAAAGCCAACAGCACAACAAATGTTTGAACTATAAGTTATACAAGACTGGGTTTTCCAAAGTAAAAACTTTAAATGTAGTTTACAAAATTGCTTCATTGTCTGGAGGCGCTTTAGATCAGTCAGTTTCTAAAGAAGTGATCTTGGGAGAGAGTCTATGAGAATACTTCCCCCCCCCCCAGTCCTTTGGTACAATTTTAGAAGAGCCTCCCCAAAACGGCCCAGATGTTCTCCAGATGTGAGACCTTTAAACATCTGGTACAGAAAGCTCTCTTTTGGATCGTAAGTGAATTTGAGGCTATCGTGTTTGTTCAGACCCAGTGTGTCAGAGGAAAATTTCCTAGAAGTGACAACATCTTGCCCAGAAGAGGAGTAAGAATGAATCATCTCTAAACATGAGCTGCTCAGCCTTTCATCAACTCTGGAACATGTCACAATGAGTAGATAATCCTAACACAAATGATTCACTTTTATGAATAATTCCAAGTTATCTTTTCACCGAATTAAGTCAAATATATATAAGAAAGTAACAAAGAGTAAAAAAGAAAACCTAAAGATGCTATGATATAGCTACTATTTAAAAAGTTTGACTTTGGATGAATATTGTGGATGAGATCTGCTGGTTAGCAGAGTTTTGCAGAGATGCCTGCCCCTTGCTGTCTGGGGAAGCTACAATGATCCATTGTTTCTACTGAAACCTGAGACCAAGAAAAAGGAACACCACATACAGCAGCAGTCCCTCAAAAGACATCTCTCTTGTTTGCAGAGGCCACCAAATTTAATAACCTACAATTCAACTATTGCAATTGTCTCTTTTCCAGCACACTGGCCGCCATTGTGCACTGTAGCAGATTTGCAAATTAATGTACACTGAACAGAGCTGTATTATAAGAGTCAAATCTCAAGACCACTTCTCTGCTAACTTGGACTTGTCTTGACCATTAGCGCAAGCTAAAAGTTTCATTTCTGCTCTAAAAAAAAAACGTTTTATAACACGTGCTTGTAATGCTGCATAAGTTGCAGATTGAATAGTTCCGTTACATTTCTGTCGAACCTTAAGAAGATACTCAAGTTAGAGCTGTAATCGGGCCTTAAATGTTCGGCCCGACAAGGCCCGAGCCCGACAGAATTCAGCCTTAGCCCGACAAGTACATTCCGATTGACAGCTTTTTAAAAGCAAGAACCCGTTTACAGCCCGACATTATTCAAATGTGCGCACGCACACAGCTCTATTGCCTTTTGTCAAGAATGAGTCATTTATACATTTTTAAACATCATTTATTCATGACTAACTTAGGCTTTAGGCAACTTGGAAGTTGGAACAAAGAAATAAAATAAGTCCTACAGACGCCAGCCTCCGTTTCACCTCCTCAGCATCCATTTTCGCGCTAATCGAAACGCATCACCTGACCGCTCATTTACCGCGCAACCCGGAGCGCAAGCCCGAGCCCGGCCCGAGCCCGTGTAAAATGATCAAAATTAAGATCCGATCGGGTTCAGGCAAAGATCTTCAGCTCTAACTCAAGTACTATTTTCTGTATACACTGTATATTAAAGGTATTGTTTGGTTTTATAGTCAGTGTATCACCTACAGGAAGTAGATGGCAGTCAGCACATCTCCAGTTTGGAGAACCGGGCAGGAGTACTGACACAGAAGCTAGGCAATGTACTGCTGTGGACGGGGGCTGCAGCTAAGTGTACGCTATATTCAGAATATGTTCACCGCTTTACTTTGCCGTCTGACAGCCCTGAGGAAGGTTTGTGTGACCGAAACGTTGTGAAATAAAGTATTATGCATGCATAATGGACAGTGTGAGGGACAACAAGCCCTTCTCTTTGGAAATACATTTTCTCAAGCGTAGAACATCAGTATTCCTACGCATAAGTGCAACTGGGCCGCAGTCTCTCCGTGGTTTGTGTAATTAAAAAAATACATGAAAATAAAAATGAGTGATTATGACAGCCACGAGGAAATGCCATTCACTGTGGAGACAACAGAATACCTTCATGAGCCCAAGTATACACAAGAACTTTTGCAGAGGGAGACTGAACGGGGATAGGAATACTCATGTTCTACGTTTGAGAAAATGTAGTGCCAAAGGAAAGGGCTGTCTGACGGCAAGGTAAAAAAGTTGGAAATATTCTAAATATAGTGTACACCTAAACCCAAAATACGTTTAGCTGCAGCCCCCGTCCACAGCAGGACATTGCTTAGCTTCCGTGTGGGGGCGTCTATATGTGTCTTTTTGATAGGTATTGACTGTCTTGCTATGAATGCTTTCTTTTTTCGTAATGAGCACACTAGCAACTTATTTGCACGGCAGTTAAGTATTGAATCTTGAATCTAATGCAAGAAAACACTTGTTGACGGCATACTTACTTGAGGAAGTATCTCTGGCCCGAGGCGGTTTTGGCCATCTCCCAGCCCGGGGGCAGGGGCACATCATCGGGAATCTCATAGGAAGACTGACGCAGATGTTGAGGGGCAGCACCTGGGGGGGGCATGCCAGACAGACCCGTAACAGCTCCCAGCTGCAGGGAGGCCGGGGACGAGTGTGCGCGGACATGGTGGGGGGTGAGTACTCCGCCGCTCCCAGCATCAGTGCTGGCCTGGGTGGGAAGACAAGCAGTATGAACGCAAGGTGCAAGGTAGTCTTTTGAAAACACACAAAAAGTTGCTTTGAAAAGCTTTAGTTCACAGTTATTCTACAATAAAACATTGTTTAATTTGAGGACATTACAAATGTCACAATAAAAAAAATTGCATTTATAAAAGAATATATAAACTACATGTTATTAGTTTTGAATAGAAAATGCCATAGTGTATCTGAGGCTAGGCTCCTAGGCTTGTGTGGGACAGAGGAGAGCGCAGACTCGCTGTACAAGAACGCATGCGCACTGACGACAAAAACCTAACAGAGACCATAAGCAACAGTTGTGGGGGACGGTAAGGAAGGGGAGGGGGTTTGGGTTGGGATGGGGGTAAATAGGACAAATTCCACCATCGTATGATCGCAAACCATGTTGATTACAAAAACCCCGTTTTCGACACTGTCTTTATTTATTTCCACATGACTGCTCCACTTCTATAAATAAATATGCAGCCATGAATCCAACCAAAACATTTCCACATTATACCGTTCAGGCTGACAACGCACTTTAAGTGTAATAACGCCTTCCTGTCTTCTGCGGATCCATGTTTCCAATAATAATGCTAAGGACAAACAAATGGCTTTGAGGATAGTTTGGTTCCTCTAACTTTTACGCACAGGCCCCCACGGACCTTTTCTCTGCAGTGATTTTACCGATCTAATCACAACTGGTTGGAAAATGTAGAACAAATGTGCTGTACTGAAATACAAGTAAAAGAGTGAAGGGTAAATCCACTCTTTTATTGCAAAGAACCCTTAATAACAAAGGGCTTTTGTATCCAGCAAAACAAAACAGTGGTGGAATGTAACGAAGTACATTTACTCCAGTACTGTACTTAAGTACAAAGTAGGCTACAGAGAAATATTGTACTTTTTCCTCTACTACATCCATCTGACAGCTTTAGTAAGTAGTTACTTTACACATTAGGGTTTTTGCACACAAAACACATGTAGTTTATAAAATCTGATGTTGTATTATACATTAAACTACCCAACAATGTAACGGCCTACAAGTCCAGCTGAAATAATTAGACCATTAAAACACACAACTGTGCCTTTACACTTTCTAAAATGAGAGGACTTTTCTGCATTGACTACTTTTACTTTTAATACTTTAAGTACATTTTCCTGATGACTCACTTTTACGTAAGTAACATTTTCAATGCAGGACCTTTTACAGTGTGGTATTAGTAGCCTACTTTTACTTAAGTAAATGATCTGAATATTTCTTCCACCACTGCTGCAAAGTAGGATAACGTAGCCCCAACTATGAAGTGACTGTAGCAGTCAGTCCCATACTGTGGGCCTGGGCCCCCCACAGGATGGGCCCGGGCCCCGACAGGATGGGCCTGATTTCTGGGAAGGGGCAGAAAGAGAGACAGGGCGGGCTTACTTGTCTAGAATGGGACTTTGGTTCAGGGGGTTTGAAGAAGGAATCTGGCAGTTTCCTCATCCTCATGGGTACGGAAGGGGGCACGATAGTGTTTTTCGGGTTCATCACGGCGTTAAACAGAGCCTCCAGGTCGGTCTCAGAGTCGCCCCGTACGTGGACGATTTGGTGTCCGGCAGGAGGGTTATGCTGGCTCGGATCCATTGTCCCAGAACAGTCTATGAACTTTATGTGTCCGAAAATGTCGCGTTTAGAAACTCACAAAAAAAAAAAAAAAGAAGTTTGAGCCAATCCCAAACCTTTTTTTTTTTTTTTTTTTCTTTTCTCCCTTCCACACAGCAGCAGGAAATCTCGACGACACTCAGTAAAAGTGATCCCGAGTCATTCTAAAGTCTTAACAGTCGAGTGCTTTATTTTCTCCCAAAGTGTGTTAGCTGTCGAAATCTGCAGTGAAAGACAGCGCTTTCCTGTTGTTTCTTGCTGGCATACTTGTGAATGTAACAAAGCGCATATCTACTCCACACTGGAATCTGTGTTGTCGTCCCGGCCCCGACTTTTCCAAAAAAAAAAAAAAGATGCAGACGCAGCCACAAAAGACGGAAAAAAAACACAACACACGCTTGGCTGGAAGAGTCTCACGTTTTCTGTGTTTCGGCTAAAGTTGAAGCTGTTAGAGAATATTCTCATAAGAAAGATTCGTAGAACAAATCTCCGCAGCTCACTTTCTGGAGAGAGAGAGAGAAAAAAAAAAACTTTTGCTCCAGTCGGGTCTAAACTTTGGGCAGGACATCAAACTTTATGACTCATGGGATGTCTGCTCCAGGGGCGGGGCTTGGCTTTAATTGGGACAAGAGTCTTTAAAGGTACAGTCAGTGTAAGCCAGGGGCCCTGCGAAGGCCCAGGGGCCTCCACTTGTACATTTGCCAAAGTTTTCTCATCGAAACATGAACTTTCATTAATTAGAACAACCCACACACACACACACACACACACACACACACACACACACACACACACACACACACACACACACACACACACACACCTCCATTTTTTAAAAACACATTTTTTATTGATTTTTTGCACTCATAGGTAGTAGGCCTACATTAGTAGCAACACCTTTTGTTAAACAAGACCCCCCCTCCCACACACACACACACACACACACACACACACACACACACACACACACACACACACACACACACCCCACACCGAAAAAAAGCACACTGTATGACAGTATCACATGTACAGAACAATGGCACCTCCAGCAAAGCCATGATACGCATAAATAGTAAAATAAATAAATTAAAAAAAATGCACCTTTGCTATCACCCTCCAAGACATGCCTCAGTCCTTTACAATTCTGGGGTTTACCACTTATTTCATTTTAGGTATATCCTGACCTACATTATCCATTTGACAGGCTTATTATTTAATTTTTTTTAATTCGATTTATTGGGATCTCCATTAGCTGGGTCCAAAGCCATAGCTATTCTTCCTGGAGTCCGTGCAAAACGTGTGCATCTATACATTGCCATGCATAATTCCATAAAAATAACAAGAACCGCCAAACAAAACAACATTCAATACATCACAGAAACAATGACAGCCAAAAGTAATGACAGCGACATAACAGCATTCAACCCAACACAACACAGCATAGTTTAAATGATTACAGTCTCCATATGCCGTGGTGACTTTTGTTATAGTTCATTCAATAATCGATGGGACAACTGAGCGGTCATTCTTATACATTAATTGGATAATCGGGGCAACAATTGCTGAATGAAAGTATTCCTTATTTTTTTGGCAACCCTTTGAATGCAACAAGGACCCCTGCTGATGCCAACTGGAGCCCATTTGGGACAACACTGAGTTATGACTGTGCCAGGGTATGAAATAAATAGAAGAAAAAAAATACAATAAACATTTGTTTCATCATTTGTTCAGTTATACTAACCTCACTTTTAGAGCTCAAAAAATGCACATGCATGTGGAAAAATGTGTGTGTGGAAGCAACATGAAAACCTCAACTGAACACAGAATTCTGCCAAAACAAATACAAGTTGTAATGTAAGTAAATGCTTCAAGTATTTTTTTTATTTTTTTTACACGTTTATCTGCTTTAAGTGTTTTTAGGCCTGGGGTTCCATACAATTCTTAAATGATTTACTGCATACATTGTTACTACTTAAATGTGTTCTTTTATTTTGAAGCTAGTCTATATCTGTTTTGGCTATGGATGGCGATGATGATGCGACATTTTCACAACTCAAGGATTTTAACAATAACTCAAACCCACACTCTCATCAGTATATAATGGTACTATTTTCTCTCTCTCGCTCTCTTTTTACAGTGCTCATGAAAAGTAGATCAATGCAGTTCCCACAATTGTTATGCTAATGAGACCCCTCTTCCATTGAGAAATCATTTTGTCAAGATCCACTCTCTTTGGATACAGAGGCTCTGTTTCAACTCTTTTTCCCATACATGCACTGAATGAATGATTATGAAGCCCTATTAAAGAGCCACAGACACTGTAAAGCCTCGATGAACAGATTAAAGAGCCAGTCTCATACATGTGCTCATCTCTCAGATGCACGTCTCAAGTCATATTTGTCCATATACTCGCTCTTATTTAAGTTACTATTTTTTTATTTGATTTCGACACTTGGGCAACTTTAAAACATCTACAAGGTAAACAGCAAAATAAAATCGTTCTCGGCTCTGGAATAGCCTGCCGGAAATCATTTCTGGTAACCTGTTTTTCTGTTCTGTTTTTAATTTGGTATCTGATTTTGTGTGTGTTTGTGTTTCGACTTAATCTTGTTTTATTTTCACCACATTTATGTAACATAAACTTAAACTTTAACTTAAAATAGAATGCAACAGGTTCAATATTATGACCTACTGGTAGGTAATTACAGCATATCATCCATTGTGGACTTCTTGGACACTATGTTTTCATTGTAATTATTCCACTCCTGTATCACTATATTCATAGAAATGTCTTTAGGAATTTATATTTCTCCTGTTAGTTTTTAATGTCACTTTTTGAAGAGCACATTCAAAGATCATATACAGTAATTCAAAACCACAGCTGTGTGAGAACTTTCTAAAGTCCGTGCAATACTTCATAATTGTGCCACAAGCACACACATTTTGATGAAGGCTATGAATGATGTATTCTGTGCACAAATGCTGCCAGTCAAGAGATGGCCATTATTTGGGTTAAAGTGGCCATTTTGACATCATTGTAACGTACTCAGACACATTAAAGAGATGGACTGCAGTTTCCCGGCAGCCCCCGGGGGACCACCCACTTAGCAGAGTTTGGTCACTTTTGGTCAACATCTCTTCAGCCCTCTGAAGCCACTCCGTTTCACCGCTCACTGGGCTTTGGCTGCATGCTGCAGGATATCGACAGACACTATTCTCTGCACTCTATTTCACTGAATGTATCTAAGGTCATGGAAGACAGGGCGGCTATAACAGTCCTCACTGTTTAAAAGGCTTTGGTCTGGTGTTATTACCGGATATAGTGACGTACGGTGTTGCTACAGACAGCTGGGGCAGATGGGAACTTGAGTGCCCCCTTCAGTCTTTAATGGGTACACACAAGTCTATGGGCATAGATCATAACAAACACAAGCAAACTGTTTCTCTCTCTCTCTCTCTCTCTCTCTCTCTCTGAATTCATCTATTACAATACATGTATGTAGTCAGGCCCACCATGGAAATATCTTACTGTGTTAGCTTTGAGTGTTTTTATCATATATCATTTTTCAGTTGTATGCATAGGATCTTGATTTTCTTTCCTCTATTTTATACCTCTAATCTGTTAATAATGTGTAGCCTATATATTGTTTTATGATAGAGCAAAAACGAGCCAATCCCTTTCAACCACATTCATTTCAGTATTTATTCTTCATATGCAATATTGCTGCTGTATAAATAGCTATAACCTCCTATGTTTTTACAAGCATCCAACTATTTATGTGGTTTGACAGAAACTCAGCCAGACCAGACGCTCATTCGCTGTTAAATGTTAAATTGTCTGCAACAAAACATGAGATTAAGGTTCCCTACAGACCAAAGTACAAGCTCGAACTTGCACCGGTGGAAACGTCTTCCCTTATTTTCAGCACTCTTGCCCTTTCTTGTTGAGTTTCTGGGTGTTGTGCTTGTTACGGCTTAAATGTCATTAAGCTCACCATTGTATGGTATAATGACTGTGAACATGATTGCAGGCAAAAGGGAACACATTGCAGAGAAAACCTGCGGTAAAGTACTCCGAGTTGAAATGCGGTCAATGCTGTGGAGACGGTTTGCAGACGAACTCTTATTGTTCATAATGGTACTGTTTTGCTTATCTGTGCATTCATTCATGCACTCACTGGTGCAAGTGAAGGGGATAGAATTAATGAAAAGGACGTTTTCTTTCCTTTGATATTGCTTTTTATATATAAAAACAGCTGTCTACATGATCTGAAATTGAGTTGATGAAAAGAAAGGTGGAGATGAGGCCTGGCCATTTGGTTGGGTTGGTTGTTTCTACTGGACACATTTTTTTTGTAATTCAGTAACAATTAAATAAGTTAAATATTAGCATTGACCTATGCAGATGAAGTGTCTCTAGTCACCTTATGCTCATTGGCTTAGAAAGTGACAGCGATGTCCCTCACCGCAAATAACCACAGGGGACATCTTTTGTCTTTTTAACGAGAGAAGCTTTTCAAAGGGCCTCTGCTGCTGCACGCAGCATCGTACACCAAAGCTGAGCATAATCTCTCTCTTTGTGTCTCTTCTCAGTTTCCTTGTAAGACACCAAGGGGATGGTGCATGACTCTACATGGCAGTGAGACACCACATTCACATCATGGTTTACAGCTCCGTGTTGAAACACTGAAGAATGTATACATGCATAGAACCAGAAACCTGCAGTTAACCCCCTCCAAAAAAAAAAAAAGAATGTCATCACTGACAGGAGCCTGACTCTTTAAATGAGTTTGGTCTTCCTCCACCTCTTGAAGCAAGTCCTAGCAGGTCGACTGAGGGGCAGATCCAGACATGCCAGTAAAGGAGGGGCAACTGAACTCACATCCATATTCACTGCGGTTCCCCCCCCCAAAGCACCTAATTTATGGCGAGGGAGATAGAGAAAGATTTACGTAATAACCATTGAATTTCACACAGAAACATCTGCAGTAGCCGGCAACTAAAATGAAATAAAAGTAGGCTTTAGTCTTAGTGTCTTACTCTAATTCAGGGGTCTTCAACGATTTTTAAGCCAAGGACCCCTTAGCTGAAAGACAAGATGGATCAGGGACCCCTTACTACATATATTGTATACAATTGAGCTGCATATTAAACTACGTTTAGGGCAGCCTAAAGCCTTTATACATAGCGGTACCTTTTTTTGCATAGAATACTAAGCTATTAAAATAGCCTAATAATTGTACGCATGATTTTATAAATCATGTTTTCATTGTAAAACATATTTCATACATGTGGCACAGTGAATACTTAGCATTAACTGTATCTGCAGATGGTCTTAGAGACTACCTTACCTATAGGCCAGTAAGCAGTGGGTTATATTTGCTAATATGGATTCATGTTAAGACTTTTTAATAACTTTCAAAAACTGACAATAATTTAGAGCACCCCCCCCCCCAAATTGACTCTGAGGACCCCCCTGTTGAAGATCCCTTCTTTAATGTAAGGACGCTATTAAATTAAATAAGACCTAAAGCAAAAGTGAAGTTCCACAGAGATGCAATTGCGACAGAAGGCTGGAATGGCTCACCTTGCTGAGCCAGTGGGTTGAGTCTTCCTGCACAATATATAATTGTCCTTTCCACAGCTGTCAAAGAAAGACAAGCACACCTTCAACGTTGCAACACTCCTCTCTATTAACCATTTCCGGTCCTCAGTCTATTTATTGACTCTGCTATGCGTCATTGAGGAAATACTAACACTGCTAAACACACTGCACCCAGTCAGTTTATCAATGCGTTGACAACAAGCTTTATTCAGTTCCAATATGGTCCCAAAACAGTTTGCATGAAATTATAGTTTTCACTACCCTACCGGTCAAAAGTTTGGGTTCACTTAAAAATGTCCATTCCACTCCATTACAGACAGAATACCAGCTGAGATCAGTTGCATTGTTTGTTTTTTTTTAAATCAGGGCAGCAGTTTTCAGATTACATTATGTGCTTACATAATTGCAAAAAGGTTCTCGACTGTTGTAGAAAAAAGTAGCTGATCTTTAATGCAATAGCTATATTGTCCATTATCAGCAACCATTCATCCAATGTTCCAAAGGCACATTCTGTTTACTAATCTGATATCATTTTAATAGGCTAACTGAGAAAACATTGGAGAACCCTTTTTGCAATTATGTAAGCACATAATGTAATCTGAAAACTGCTTCCCTGGTTAAAAAAACAATGCAACTGATCTCAGCTGGTATTCTGTCTATAATGAAGTGGAATGGAAATTTCTAAGTGACCCCAAACTTTTGACCGGTAGTGTATATAAAATAAATACAGAATGAGACAGCCTTGGAAATAAATACAAATCTTGTACAAATCTGCAGTGTTTATATTGCAGTCAATCTGGCCATGCGTCAGTTATAAGAAGGGCCTTTTTTTCATTTGTGAATGAATACCAAATTGAAGCCAGAATCCTTTTCAAAGGCACTTTGATCATTAAGTGGCTCAACAAAAGCTAAACATTTTGTTTTTTCAATGTGTTTTTTTTTTTTCCCCCCCAAGCACAGGGAGAAAATACAAAACTAATTTCAACTCACCAACCTGGTCTAACTATGCTGATGTCTTTTATTGCCTCTACAGTCCGTTGCTGCTGATCTCTTAAGATCTTGAAGATACTCGAGCAGGCGTATTTAGTTTTAAACGAGACTGAACTCATTTTACAGGGCAATAAAGTGTTTGGTTACACAGGATGACAGGACGGGTGTAATGCACTGATGGGAGAGAAGAACACCGTGGACCGCACATGCTGTAAGTCACAATTTCTTCTGGCACCGAGAGCGGTTGTTAGCTGAGGATGCTCGAAGCTTGTGATGGTTTGTGCCTTTCACTTCTCTTGTCTGAAAACAGGTGGAAGAAGGTAAATAATAATACGTGTTCAACAAAAGTCATCTCATGTGTTAAGGCCACAGACTGTAAAAATAGTGGACGTAGCATCCGTGATGTCACCCACTGGTTTGTAGACTGCCGTACTGAAGCCTCGAGTTTATCGATACAGGCGTCGCCATCTTGGTATTTTGCAACCGAATGTGATGATTTTTTAACCAGAGGGTGGAGCTGGGGAGGATGACGCGGCCAAACCAGCGTTGTTTGTGGTTGCAGTGGCGCTGCGTTGCGCTAAACGCTAAAGGGGGGTCTGATTTTCAACTCTTCTGAAGCGAGTCATCCAGCGGGGATTTACCTGTGGGTAAACGCGGGGCGTCGGGTACTGGCGCCATTAACCTGCATGTACGGCAGTACAATAAATCTGCAAACATTCCCTTAAAAGGAGAATTCCGGTCGATTTCAACACCTAGCTATGTTGTTTGTTGTCACGCAGTGCTGTCAGTAGCGAGAAAAACGAAAATAATCGGTGTTGCCTACACCGAGTTATGCTACTGCTAGCTTTCGCACCCATGGGGCTGCAACGGGGAAGGTTTTAGACGTGCTTTTAGCCTCTTAACATGTCTGAGATGTCATTACAAGAGTTTTGCCATGTGAACAGATTCCTTCCGAGTGAACACAGTGAATACGACTGCAGTCGATGTGAAAGAAATGCATAAAAGTTGTGCTAATTCACACCTCTGTTTAGTTCCGGTGGTGAGACGGCAAGACGAGTGCTTAGGGACCGTCTACAAACTACAACACCGAAAAAAACAGTGCTGTAGTACAACTAGCAGGAGACAAGTTACAATCGAGGTAAGTTTGGAGACACTACCTCATTTAATCAAAACCCAAAAAATATTTTTGTTGTATCTCTTTTCGGTGTTGTAGTTTGTAGACTCGTCTTGCCGTCTCAACGCTGGAACTTAACAGAGGTATGTGCACTGGCTGAATTAGCACAACTTTAATGCATTTCTTTCACATCTACTGTAGCCATATTCACTGTGTTCACTCGGAAGGAATCACTTCACATGGCAAGGCACTTTTAATGACATCTCAAACATGTTAAGAGGCTAAAAACATGTTTAAAACCGTCCCCGTTTCAGGCGCCTGGGTGCGTAAGCTAGCAGTAGCCTAACTCGTTATAGGCAACACCGATTATTTTCGTTTTTCTCGCTACTGACAGCACTACGTGACAACAACATCGAATCGTTGAAATCGACTGGAATTTTCCTTTAAGTTACCAGCTAACGCTAGCGCTAGCTTGATTGGCAGAATGCTGAACATTATTTTTTTTTTTTAAACTTTCTAAGCCTCTGTCATAATTGACAGGTCGGCGTGTAGCCACGTCCCTAAAGCATCCCCTGCTTTAGCGTCTATTTTCAGGGTCTGGCTAGTTGCTCTGGTTTGTTGGCATTTCTTTAAACCAATCCCAATCGTCTTGGGCGGCGCTAAGCACAGGGCAGAGCCACGGTGCCTCTGCAAAATAGCCTCAGGAAGGAACTTGTTTTGGTGGAACATGTGTACGTTCAAAAGTTGTTTTAGTCGTGCAACAGAAAACTCGGATTGGACGATCCGGTCGAGTGAAATCTGGCAGAATTTCCGGCGGCATCGGAGCACTCCTGAAAGTGGAACATCGTGGATATAAACTAAATGGGACCTTAATTTACAAAATGAACATGCTGTATTAAAGAAGACTTGAAAACTAGCGATTGAGACCATGAACTTATTATTAAAGTTTTTTGCAACCAGTGGAGTTGCCCCTTGCTGGAAATTAGATAGAATGCAGGTTTAATGCATTGGCTTGTCAGGCCCGGAAGCTTCGTCCATTATTTTTTAGTCTATGGTTAGGGCAAACAAACGAATCCCTTAGAAATTCATACTTACAGAGGATGCATCAATAAGTACGAGGCCATGCGTGCCAGCATTACCCCCCACATGTTCCCGCACACCTACAAATAGAAACAGACAGCAGGGGTTCTTCTGCATTGAAATGACGACACATTCATACTTTTCGGTTTACACGTAGATCACAACAATCTAGTGGATCAGTTCTGGCCTGGTACAAACAAAGTGCTCACAGTACAGCTGGTGGTTGAGTCTGTCCAGAGAGAGGAGGATTTTTTGCTCCTCCAAGGAAATGGTGGTGAGTCTCTGCTGTTGGCTGCGCTGCTGCACCGTGCCAAGCCTCTGTGTTTGGGCTGTTTCCACGGCAGCTACAATATCCGTGTCTTGCAGTGGGCCTCCAGCGTGTACTTCAGCCAGGTGTAACTGGGATGCACTCACCAAACCTGAGAGCACAGTCAAAGTCACAACGGAGGCGTGCATTCTCACCTGTTTCCACTCTACTTTGGTTGTTTTTATGCATTTATGGGTAACATATAATGTAGCTGTGCTGTTGTACTGCAAAAATGATTGAGAACGGTATTGGCTCAGTCTTCATTTCACTTTCGCATCACGCCTAAGAACTTTTGGGTTCTTTTAGGGTATAAATGAAATAATATACATGTAGGAGCGACGTCCTTTGAAATGTTGAACTCAACAGAAGACAGACATTCTTGTAATACTGGTAATTTATAGAAATAAAAAGTTAGTTTTCACTCTCATAGAAACAGAAACAGAGACACACAGTGAACACGATACCTTGATCTGGACAGGCCATGTAGTAAGTATTGGAAAACGGTCTGATTGGCTCTGTGGTCTGTTTCGTTGGCTACACAAAACAAAATAAACACATTATGCAAGTCTCAGATTCATCTTAAGTAATACTTACGTAACCTATAGTACACTGCCAAAATTCTAGGTGATAGGCACAAAGCACAATAACAGGTAGAGCAAGTTGTAAACAAAAACATTATGCATCAATGCTTATTTTTTTGTCAAACGCTGACAAGTCCATCCGGAAAGTCTTGTCTTGAGAAGCATAAATCGTGACGTCTAGTCAGTTTTACAAACGGCAGCACAGAAGGGACTGCAAAACTGATTTAACAAGTTCAAACACACCCATTTACTGATCTTTAGCAATTATTCTCACTCTTCCTTCCCACAGGGCAGCTGCATGCATGTACCTGAGTGGGCTGAGGAAGCCTTCTGTTCCCAGAGCCAGGAGGCTGTCTGCTCTGCTCCACGCAGGCTTTCCTCACAACCCGCCCACTGTCCGCCGCCTGTCTTCTAAGCATGGCTTTTGTGGAAAGAAGACATGTGGGCGGAAATCATAAAAACAACTCAAAAAAGAGCATACATAACAAAATAGATTCCATCTTTAGCCTGCAATAAAGATGACTGAAAATCACAAGAGATAACGTCAGAATCAGAAAGCAGTTTGTTGCCACAGTAGTGGCAACTACATGGAATTTGCCTTGGACATTATTAAGAATAAACAATAAATACAGAAACAGAGAAAAATTTATACAAAATAGCTGTTTAAGTAGTTTAAGCACATTATTAAGCATGTTAATAAGCTTGTGAATAAAAACTGCACACTGTACTGTATGTGTAGCATTTTTCCTCAATATGCAAGACATATGACCACTTTAAAACACTGCACTGTAATTGTTGTTCTATGTTTTGTTAAAGTTTTCTGTCTGTCCTCCCAAAAGTGATATTGCAAACTAAACTGAACATTTTGTCTACATTTTGCAGCTCAACCTGGATCTGTTCAGCTGTGCTATTTCAAATAGTAGTGCGCAAACATATGAAGAGGCTCAAATGAAGTAGTTACATTGAAAGTACATTCTTATTTGTATTCTTTGAGGCGTTTGATCCAATGTTTGATCTCCCCAGTAGAAGAGGTAAGAAAGTAGCCACTCACTTCTGTGCCGGCTTTGTTGCGGCTGATCAAACTATCAGCGCTGCTGGGACAAATTGGCACTGGGTAGAGGCAAGGCAGACAACAGGCCACTGTGAGGCTTTTAGGGTCAACTTTTCCGGCATGTAGAAATATTTTATTAATAAAATGTGTGTATGTGCTTGTCGCAAAAGAGCTTTGTTAGTCATTGAGGAAGTGGTTAAAAGTACTCCAGGTGACCTCTGATTCACAGAAAGGTAAGCCTAAGTCATAAAAATAGGTATTCCTTTTCTCAAAATAAGTAAGCAAGACTTCAACTTCACAATATCAAAACACGAGATGATGCAAGAAGACCAGTATGTCAGTTATTATATTGACCAATTTCAACAAATGCAACAAAGCGCCCAAAGAAGACATGGCATATTGACAAAAAATTGATTGGAAAAATAGCTTGCCAGTGAAAAGGGATCTCTTGGGAATCTTAAACAACTTTGCGAACTGGCAGTCACACAAACGTCACGCAGCTCATTCAAGGCATTTTCCTTTCAATGTGATTAGAAGGACAGTTTTGGATAAAAAGACAGATTCAAAGGATCCCTGGGATTGGTATTAAGGATAAAGCATAACAGGGATCAGGGTACAGTACTGCAGTGGTTCCCCTACAGCCTGTCAGATGAACTCACGTACCAGTACAACTATTCCCAATGTGTTCCAAATGTATAACACTATTCATTGTATAAAAGTAGATCTTTATTTTAATTAAATGTTTTCATACAACTGAACTGTCAATATTTAGGTTGGTTTGGTCAGCAATCAGACTACTACTGAGTAGTTTCAACCATTTATCCATTACTTTTAGCTAACTATTTCAACTGTTTAGTCAGTAGTTTTAGCTGACTATTTCAGCCACTTATGGAATACTTTTAGCTATTTATTCCTACCATTTATTCAATACTTTTAGCTAGTCATTTCAGCCGATTATGCATTACCTTTAGCTATTTATTTCTACCATTTATGTATTTATTACTTTTAGCTACCTGTTTAAAATTCCTGTGTTCAGCTGTTTAATGAAATCATTTCCATATTTTTCCAATTAGTTGAGCTGCTTCAAAATCTTTCACGTACACCCTGGCACTTGCAAAAGTACCCCCTAGTGTACAAGTACCCCTGCTTAGAAATCATTGCAGTACCAGTAGCCAGAACCCACATTGTTAACTTGAAATGTGCTAATGGTTAGAAACAAATAAGTTTCTTAGAGAAACGGCATGTAATCTGTATGACACATCTCTGCAGACACCCAAACCAAGCCGGAGCTGTGTGAGGGGCTGTCAGCCAAAATATACATTACCTTCCTTGGTGGCTAAGGCACTACGGACACCGTGCCAGAGCTGTGAGATCTCCTCATCTGTGGGAGTGCAATCTAAACAGAGGCCTTTATCATTGTACACCATCCCTCTTAGTCTGCTGCTGCCCTGAGCTTCCTGATGACCTGTGCTGGGCGTGGCCTTCGTGTTGCTTTTTGACATGGGGTAGGCATACGAGGGTGGTAGTGGTGTGTACGTAACGCTATCTGTTCTGATTACATTATGTGTGGAAGGTGAGGGAAAGTCTTCCGAGTTGTATTTGTGCAGGGCCTGCTCTGATACCAGAGCTTGTTTGCAGCTGACACTAGCATGATCCACGCCATATGGAGTCCTAGTGATGGACAGCGTCTTCTCCTCCCCCGATGGATCCATCCGAGGAGGTGGGCGGGGCACCATGATCTTCCCTTGGGTTTTGGCAATCTGACTCACCTCGGTGGCAGATTGAGCTCGTATGACAGTGCCCTTTCTAGTCCGCGAGGAAATAGGAGCCGCCGCAGCTCTGGAAGGGCGCTCTCTCCGAGGGACCTTGGGGCCGGCAATCCTGGTGCTGCCCCGTGCCACCTTGACCTCGTCTGGCCGTTCTTGGGGCAAGCTGACTTGAACCCCAACATCTGCCCACGCTTGCTTTGTAAAGTGATAACCAGCGGAGGCCGGAGGGGTCATGCTGGGTCCAGGCTTGGAAGCCCCTGAGACTGTGGCGAGACTTAGCTGGTGGTCCTCTGGGCTGTTATTTGACTGAGAGAGCTTGGAAGACCTGCCTTTTATCTGTTTCATCATGGTCAGTTCTCTGTCCTCTTGTCCCACGTGTACCTCATCAAACCAGCGTAACTTCTTTTTGACAGCGTTGTTGCCCTCCGCGTCCTTAGTTTTGGCCCTAGTCAATTCCACGCTGTCTCTAATCGCTAAAGCTACTTGTTTTGCAAAAATAAAATGTCCTGAGCCGTACACACACGTGGTCTCTCCTGACATATATTTGGACTGCTTTTTAAGGATTCCTTTAATGAATCGGACTCCACATGCTGAATGAGATGTCCTCGCTGGAACAGGCAATTTTTGCACTTCCTCCTCTGGACATTTAAGGCACTTAGGAGTGTCTGATTGAATGTTAGATAAGCATGCGCGCTGCAGCGATGCTGCGTTAATGGGCTTCTCAGGTTTGGGCTCTGAGTTTGAAACCTTATTGAGGTTGTTTATGGAAGCACTAGGCTCTTTGAGGGATGACAGATTGTGTTTTTCTCTTCCTGTTTGCTGAAGAGTCCTGTCTTGTAAGGCATTATCTGTTGTGCTATTGGGCTTTGGGGGAGCCTCAAACAAAATGTCTGCGTTGTTGCCATTTTTGTCGCGTAGGAGAATTTCTGTAACTGATGGATGTTTTGATTGTCTGTCATCATGCACCCCCTTCTGCCTGAGATCCAACGGAGCCTCTTGTTTAGGACATGGAGACTCGAGTGCTATGTTGCCGGGAGAAACTAGATTTGTAACGATGATGTTGTCATTGGGATTGTTTTGTGAGGAGTTTACCTCAAAGTGCTCTGGGTCTGCACTAATAATTTCACAAAGAGTTAATAAGTTGCAGTTGTGCGGAGCAGGCTGCGTCTCCGTTTCAGGTGTTTGCTCAACAGATGTGAACCCCCAAGAAGCTTTAGGAATGTGCATCTTATTGTTGGGCCCTTCAGAATCCATTGGTGTTTTCTGCTTCGGTTCATGCAGTTTTCTTGATTGCGGAAAGTTATCAGCAAGCAGCATCATCGCTGAGAAAGCAGTGAGGTCTGATGGTGGACACAAGTCATTTTGCTGTCTCAGGTCTGGTTGGGGTTTCTCTGAGTCAAATGGGAATGATGAATAGGAATACTGTAGATTTTTTGTGCACTGGTTGAGGTCCTCATTCTCCAAACTATCCTTACTTGAAATGCTTTCAGAATTGCAGCTATCAGACAGTTGGCTGTCCTGAAATATGGAAGCAAAAGAGAGGAGATGAATAATGATGATTTACATATTACATATAATATATATCTCGGCCCGGAACCCAGATCTAAAATAATACTTGTGTTTGAGAGTGAGAGAGTGGATCAGAGAAATTAAGGGGCTACAGTGTTGATGGACCAGATGCCACTTGTTTGATCTGGTGATGCTAAGATACATCTTAGTAGGCAATTTCAAGGCTAAGATTACATTTTATTTCTTAAATGTTTTTATTTTTCTCAATGTTTTTTTATATTTTTCCCCACAAACATCTCAAAGCGGTTTTGCAGATTACCTTTTCAAAAATTGTTTCCCAAAGGTGATAAGAACTCTGAAGAATTTTGCCTTTAATATTCCTCCAATTTCTGAAAAATAATTTCACACACATTACACCAGAGGGTGCTGAAGCCAGTGGCAGCCAAAAGGGGTGTATGTGGTGCAGGAAAGGGATTACGTCACACTGCTGCCCCCTAGGGGTCTACTTGTGTAGGGTGAGATAAAAAAAACAGACATTTGAACTGCCCAAGATGGTAGCCAAGCAAGTACTTAACATCGTCGATAATAATGACTGCTTCTGCAGTCTGGTTTTAGAGCTGGTTATAGCACACAGAGTCTTTTAAACTTCTAATCTTTTAGCAGCAGACAATGGAGTATTAGTGGGGTGTGTGTACAGTATCTGTGTTTGAGAGACAAAGCATCTTACAACATATGGCACCCCTATACAACAATGGGGACGGATGAAATGACATGAATAATCTTTCTGGAATAACAATTCTAATACCGTACAAAATTATGGGTGGGAAAAAAATGTATTCATGTTTGTATCGTGATTTTTCAAATAGTTTTTTCCCAGAATCTTTTTTAACCAATGAGTCACCTAAATATTTTCTGTTTATACGGTACCGCCAACGGCGACCACATCATGGTGGGGGGGGGGGGATCATATGCATCGTGATTTTTTTGCGACAATTTTTTGTAGAATTGATTTTTTTTAATCAACGACTGCACCTAAATATTTTCTGTTTTTACGATTCCGCCGACGGCAAACACATCATATCCGTCTCCAGCAAAACGGAGCGAAAGCAGAAAATGCAGAAAATCCATGTTAGGTTCTTCTTTACAAATGAAATAAATGTCAGACGACTGACTGACATGTGATGTGCAAAAAAAAACGGGGGGTGAAATAACATTTCTTTGTGAGAATGCCAGCAAAATGTTTGGTTTCCTGCTCATTCAAATGAAATAGGCAGCATACCTGTGGACTGTGATCTTGTTGCTTCTCTTGTGCCTTTTCAGGGGACTGACTGTTGTCGAAGCAAGTCATGCTCTGCTCCTGCAGCAGTTTGGTGTAGGCCTCCACAGCAGAGAGGGCATAGCGGTGGGAGGATTTAGAAACTGTGGGAGGCTTAGGGGACGGAGAGCAGCTTCTTTAACAGACAACAGGAAAAATATATATAAGTACAATGTGTGACGTCTCCAGCCATTACAGTTTTTCACGATCGCTATGACAATTTTTTCAATACTTTTAACAACTTTCCTAAACTCTTAACGCACCAACACACCTACAACACACGATTGGCAAAACAGTTAATTTCATGCTCAAAAATCACACATTGTAAACTAAACTCCAACACTGATTTTCAAAATACAATAATTCACTAACACAATACACTGTGTTTACCAAAACAATGCAAACATGTCTCAAAATCAAATAATTCTTCCGAAACACTAACACATGTTCACTCCCAACAGGAACATTTAGTCAATCATAGCACAATGTCATACAAAACACTAACATCCCATGGAATTACAGAAACTGCATTATTTTATATGTGTCAGGTCTGCCCTTATACAATAGACAGTAGTATATTGTATTGACCATAGATTGTGTTTTGCACTGCAGTTTCTCTTGAAGTCTCTCTACATTTTTGTTTTGTTGGGTTTAGTAAATGCATGCTTTTTCTTTTTACTGTAAAGATTATTTTTTGGGCTTTATTTGACAAGACAGCTAGTTGAGAAAGAGGGAAGACATGCAGGAAATTGTCACAGGTTGGATTTGAACCGTGGACCTCTGTGTCGAGGCATAAACCTCCAAGTATATGTGTGCCTGCTCTACCCACTGAACCAACCCGGCCACCAGTTTGTTTCTTTTGCTGCAGAGATTCAATACAAAAAAATGAATGACCCATCTCAGAGTAGCTTAATGGAATGTACGGTTTATGAAAAAAAGGAGACAGAGACAGAATTGTCCTGGTACTTCTCTTCCTCTCCCTCGTGGAGACATTTTTCTTATTTTCTGTGTTCATCTACAGTATATTGTTCAAATAGGACCTCTTTCTGTATGTACTACCATAGGATCATGCAATTGAAAGAACCTCAACACCTGAGTGTGTTTCCTAGAAGGGAATCAGCTGTGATTGATCTATTTGCATAGCTTCAATCAGCTGTTCTCAATAAATGCATGTATAAAATGCAGGGGATATATTTGTGTTTCAATTTACAATATGATCAGCTGTTCACTTTGACTTTAGCCTATAAGTTAGGTTTAGAACATGATGTTATCTGGTCTGACATACAGAGTGAAAGCATTTGTAAATTTGGCAATAAAAATCCATTGTTTTGGTCTTGTGTGTGTAAAAGAAGTTCAAGCATTTTAAATGTGTGTTAACTGTATGCATTTTGTGTCAAAGCAACAAGAAATGTGTTAATTGTATAGCCTACACAGACATGTGTTGTGCTAACTGCGTTAAGAGTAAAGTAAAGTAAGGAAAGTTGTTAAAAGTACTGAAAAAAGTGACATAGTGATCGTAAAAAACTGTGAAAACTGCTACACAGGAAATATATTGCAAATCAAAATTCATGAACATAAATATCACTGTGTGAGGTTTTAAATCCAACAGCCGTGGCTGGGTTATTTAGCATGTAGGCCACATGAGAATAATGAGAATTATGAATCTTTTTTTTTTTACCTGCTAACGTTAGAATTGCTGGACAAGAAAGATGGCTGCCGGGTGTATGAACTGAAGGAGCCTTGAAGTTCATTGAGTGCATCTTCAATATTTGGGACGTTTCTTCTAAAAGCTGAAACACCATAAAGGAAAAAATACAAACCGACTGAAGTGTGTTAAGACTGTTGTGCACTATTTCTCAATTCTAAGAGGCCTAATATGTAAGAAACATCAAAACCGGCAAAGATTAATCGATTAGTTGTCTATTAACTATTAAATGAATTGCAAACTATTGATAATCGAGTAATTAGTTTGAGTCATTTTTTATGAAAAAAGTAAAAATTCTCTAATTCCAGGTTCTTAAATGAGAATATGTTTTTCTTTATCGGGCAAATAACAGCATACCGTAGTTAGAGAAACAGTAATATTCTTCTAGGCTATATATATTTAGAGCTGGAAAGATTAATCAATTAGTTGTCAAATAATCAGTTTGAGTCACTTTTTTAATGAAAAATAGAATATTTCTCTGATTCCTGCTTCTTAAATGTGAATATGTTCTAGTTTCTTCTCTCCTCTGTAACAGTAAACTGAATATCTTTGAGTTGTGGTCAAAACAAGACATTTGAGGATGTTGTCTTGGGCTTTGGGAAACACTGAACCACATTTTTACCATTTTCTGACATTTTCATAGCCTGACAAGCCAGACCCACATCCAGATGTCGGGTCTGGGAACTCACCATTGGCGGAGCTCAATATGAGGGGCGGGATAAACGGTTGTCTTTCAAATTCCCTCTGCACGCAATAGGATAGAGATACAACCAGGCAGAGAAACGAAGAATGTAGCGGAGCTAGTTGATAGATTAAACTTTTGCCGTATCCGGTCGGCAAAACTCCGAACACATCTTCCTTTTTTAAGAATGACTTCAGTGCCGTTCTTTGTTCTTTTCTCAAAGAAAAGCTTAACTCCAAGTCTTCCAGAAGACCGCTGTTCCCAGCAGCAGCAGCCATAAGCCCGCCTACCGACTCTATACGCGATGTGATTGGCCTGACCAGCGATTTCTAGGCTAACATTTTAATAGACCAAACAACCAATTGATTGTTTGTTGCCGCCCTAGAAGCATCACTAACATTGTCTGCGTCTCTGAGAAGGAGGTAAATGGGCTCTCTGGAAGCGCTCGGTTGCATCCTGTACTCGCTGTCTGCGTTGCTTTAGGATGTTCTCTATCAGCCGTTGCTCCTGCACGTCTTTCTGCTTCCGCCGCTCCTCCAGAGCCCTGAGCCATGAAGAAAAAAACAACAGAGCATCAACCTGAGGCACATTATCATTGATTAAAATGTAGACTGGCCACGTTTTAGATACAGAAACCTGAGTCCGCTCATCCAGATATGTTTTCGACACAGTCATTAATAAATTAAAGCTACCACTCGCTACTCCATAGAGGAAGCCAATCATAATATCAACGGGGTCAATCAGGTTCAGCAGAAAAATGGTTGGTGGTCAATAGGGATGGGACCATGTGCTTTGTCCCAATTCAGTTATTTCCCAGATACATTGGATTTGTATGGTGACTGTCATTTATTGCGATTCGACAGTATTGAGTATTGCTATTTCTTTTCCTTCTTTAAAGGGGCTCTAAGCGATGTCACACGTTTTTTTAAGCTACAACATTTTTTTTGTCACATACAGCAAACATCTCCTCACTATCCGCGAGCTGCCTGTCCCCTGAACACGCTGTAAAAAAAACGCGGTCTCTGTAGACAGCCCAGGCTCCACAAATGGCAACAAAAACAAACTGTGCCAACCTGCACCACCAAACATAGCAAACAGTGTTCCAGCCAATAACCGACAAGAAGGTTTGGGGGTGGGGGTGGGGGTAGTGCACGGAAGGGAGGGAGAGGGGACAAGATGAGGAGGAGGGAGGGGCGAGCTAGCCTCCGTTTTGTTTGAAAATACTTCGAACGTCAACAAGAAGTGCCGTCACCCAACATCGCTTAGAGCACCTTTAACAAAAACAAAAGTGGAATAAAACACTTCTAGATATATCATGATACATTTCTAAAAACAATTTTTTTAAAGAAGAATGCACATCACATGCCAATCAGTCAGTCTGACATTTATTTCATTTGTAAAGAAGAACATAACATGGATTTTCTGCTTTCGCTCTGTTTTGCTGGAAACGGATATGATGTAGTCGCCGTTGGCGGTACCGTTAAAAACAGAAAATATTTAAGTGACTCATTGGTCAAAATACTAAATTCAAAATATTGATTCTAGGGAAAAGAATCGATTGTTAAAAATGGTCGCAAACAAATCACAATGCATACGATTCCTCGATTCCTACAATGTCAACAACAAGTGTACATTTTAAAACAGCGTTGAGAACAAAAAGTAGCTCAAGCTAGTTGACATATTCCTTTTCAATTAAAACTAAACAGAATCTTTATTATCTTATATTTATTACCTAATATCCAAAGTTTGGAGCTCCAATAAAAAGCATTACATTGGAGAGTAATAAGGCAAACACAATCATTCACTATGAAGATGTGTTACACTAGTCCTTACAATTTAAATATGCAAATGTTGGTATTGCTTTACAATTAAAACATTTATGTTAATAATTAATCTTCAAAGTTGGAATCTTTTTCTTTCCTGCTTATCTAATACTATTAAAAAAATATTATAAAAATGTGTATAAAAGCAATCATGTACCCAGGCAGTATTTTGGTTAGCAGCATCGGTGTGCTATGTATACATGTTTAAAAGTGATCTATTGTATTTAATATCGATTTATAATATATATATATATATATATATATATATATATATATATATATATATATATATATAAAAGCTTATCTACCTCCATTAATATGTCCCTCCTTTAATTTGCATTATGTTTAGGGAATAATGATCACCTGCCTCTGTAAAACCAAAAAACTGTCTCTGATATAACACAATAAATCTGACCCCCACGACCCCCCCTTTCAAAACAGCAACACTCACTTTTAGCCGCTGCTGATAACTATGGAAACACACATTTAGAAGGTTATTAATATCTGTAAGGGATTTGAGCCTCTTACGGTGCTGAACTTAGCAGCTTTAGTTGTCAGAGAGGTGGCGCTTCAGTCACAGCTCTGGCCCACAGTTACCCTCTGGCCAACAGATTCTATTTCCAGGTCTACACTGCAAAATCCTGTCAGCAAGGCCCTTCCCTGAAAAGTGCTAAGCCCAGGACAGAACCATAAGCTGTCTGTCCAGGAGGTGCACACTGTACACTGCACCAGCAGAGCAGCCTCCGCTTCCAGGAAGAAATGGGAGATCATGCTCTGGGCTGCAGAAGGCACACACTAGTCATCAGTTACTGAGATGACACATCCTTAGTGTTCAAATAAAAACAGCAATGCATAGTTATTATACACTAGGGCTGCACGATATTAGAAAAATATGCGATAGTGTTGTTGAATATCGTCGGAATTCCTTGTGATAAATAAACCGATATTTCAGAATTCTATTCAATTTAAAACAAATGAAAGGAAATCATTTCCAACTTTCTTTGTACTGAACAAATTGAACATTTAATTGAATATAAAAGGCACCACTATTGCACCGCAATGACATATTGTGCAGCCCTGTTATACACTAAAACTGACTTCCTGCGTCGGTTGGTTTCCAGGAAGAACTTGCGAGCTCGGGTTCTGCATAACTTCTGCTCTTCGACCAGAAGTTGTCTCTCATCTCCGAGGCCTCCATCAGGTCCCAACCTCGAGTTTCTGGAAGTGAGCGGCTAAGGAGAGCAGCGAGTGGAGATACACGTGTCACCTAAACCTAATGTTGACCTTTGACTTGAGAGAAGGAAAACTGTCAATTACAGGTTACTTTCACCACTGGCTGTCAGTGGTGGAAAGTAACTGAATACATGTACTCAAGTGCTGGACCTAAGTACAATTCTGAGGTACTTGTACATGTACTTTACTTGAGTATTTCCATTTTTTGCTATTTTGTACTTCTATTCCACTAGATCTCAGAGGCAAATATTGTACTTTTCACCCCCACTACATTCTTTTGACAATGTTAGTTACTTTGCAGATTCAGATTTTTAATACAAAGTAGAATCAACAAATACATTTGGATGTATTTTTAGGGATAAAGAAAAGACTTCATTGATCCCTTGGTTCCCAACTTCTCAGGCAGTATTTATAGTAAGAAATAAGTCCCACCTTTACCAGCTGTAACATCAATGTAACGTACACGTTGATGCATCAATAATTATAATTCAAAAATATAATACATTATTCTGAAATAAACCATTCTGAATACTGAGTAACGTTACTTTTAGTTTTGGTACTTTAGCTAGATACATCTTGACGCTAATACTTTTGTTTACTTAAGTAACATTTTGAATGCAGGACTTGTAAGTTGACGTTTCTTGTAGAGTATTTCTACACTGATATTGTTACTTTTACCCAGCTTCTCTAACATTAGCTACATTTACACAGGTCGAACGTTAACTAAGTAATACACATCTCTTAACTAACTCTACAGGATAAACGGTTTTAGGATACGAGTGGAAGAAGAAGTTGCCCTGACCAACTTGCATCCTCCGAGGCTGGTGATCCTTGTTGACACCTGGCAGACATACAGGTTCAGCCCGCTGCAAAGCTGCTAGCTAGCTAGCTGCTAGCTGCTAACTTGGCTTGTTGGGTCCTTTTTAGCTAACGTCGGCGGTTCTCCGTTCAAACTCCTTCAACCATTTTCAGGGCGAAGATAGACATGCAAAGGAAATGTGCGAACCCACATTGCAGCAACCACTCCTGAACAACGACAGCCCCTTTTGTCGTTTAAAAAAAGTTAGAAATAATTCGGCTAAGTTGGGACTTGTCTAGCTGCTTCACCTGAGTCTGTCTGTGTAACTTACATGATAGCAACCGAGGACGCAGCTCCTTGACAACGGGCACTGTGGTTGTTACACCCGCCATGTCCAGCAGAGGGCCCATGACCAATACCAAAGCAATACGTGCATGTTGCCTTCAGGTACACCTGGAAGTGTCGTAAAACATATACATCAACAACAGAGTCAGAATGAAAACAAAGAGCTAAATAAAAACACAACAGAAATAAATGGGTTGAATAAATCAGAGAATGGATACAAAGAGTGATGCAATAAAGTTCAGACGATGTTTGATATAGTTTTAATTTTACAGCTATGAAGTAGCCTAAAGCAAAGAAGCCTACCTTTATACATTTACAGTAATACCCCAGCCTTATTAGTGAGGTCATAAAAGTCATGAATGTTTGTATGATTTAAAAAAAAAAAAAAAACATTGTATGATGACAAATGACGAACGTGATTTATGTTGATATAAAAAAAAGGTATCTGCCCTACATGTAAATGTGCATGTAAATACATAAAACTACTGTAAAAAATAAACATATATATAAAATAAACTTGTGTAAAATGATATATAAATCAAATCTGAAAGGAATCGGCTGGAAACATATTTCCAGCCATGATGTCTAGCTACATGAAATTTCATATACTATATATTTGGAGAACTAAATATCTACACTTTCATTTTAAACAGTTTGTATAGGCCTACTCAGAATTGTTTTTGCTTAGCTTATACTGTATCTGCTGGGGGATGGTGCCTCTCATGAAATAAAGATGTGTTGGAATTACCTTTTACATTTGATGGCACCAGAGTTAAGAGGATTTAGGAAAAGCTTTTTTCCAGATTGTTTATGGACAGGGGCCACTGCATCAAATAATCTATTTTCAGGAAGTCAAATGCCATATAGAGTATGAGTGGTGATATTGCCTGCAGCCATCACACTGACAAATAGCTCGTAATAAAAGAATCTTAGTTTTCTGCCTCAGTTTAAAAATGTTTAATAAATGGCACGACCAGTAAGGTCAGTGCATTTGTGCTGTCCTTAAATTAGTTTATGGGAAATAAAGGAAATTAAATTGAGATAAAAACAGTTATATAGGCCTAACCTTGAAAACAGGACCCAAGTGTATTCGAGAAATGCTAATATCCTATGTCATGAAACACACCTTATAAGCTGCTAGAATCCGCCCACTGGGCGTGCAGAGGCAGCACCGTCAGCATCCAGAGCCATCCAGACCCAAGGTGGGACCAGTTTTATAAGTGAAGTCTATGGGTGGGACGCAGGGAGTCTGACAGGTGGTCTGGAGGCTGACATGGGTTGCCGCTGCTCGCTTTTGGACGTAGTCTCGGCTCGTGACGACTTAATGAAGTGAAAATGAAGTCATTTGCCACACCAGTCTTCTGTGAGGAGGTGAGTGGGCCATCCTGTCTGACTTTGGAATATTGATGATGTGACTCAAATTACATGCATATTGAATATAATTGCCTTCAAAAATCAATTGAGAAATATTGGTGTGTGTGTGTGTGTGTGTGTGTGTGTGTGTGTGTGTGTGTGTGTGTGTGTGTGTGTGTAAAGCTTCTAAGGAAAAGTCTCAGGCCCATGATATTGCTAAAATGACCAACAATGTGAGACTGATACTTAGTGATCTCATCCTATCCAATGTCCCAGTTTTTTTTTTTAAAACTCCTATTGTGCCTCTCATTGTCATATTTACACTGATGTCTTCTGCTCTAGCCTACATGTTGAGGGATTACATGTGACTTTTGTTTTTTAAAGTTGCTACAAACGTTTGGTGTTAATTGCAGAATAATCTTATCTACGTTGTACAGTATCATTAAAGTAGTGATGGTACTTCCAGCTTGGACTCTATCATGCTTGTCCATCTCCCAGTACCACCCAGTGGCCTGTCATAATGAAATAGAGCAGCAGAACAAAAACAACAGGGAATTCTCAGAAACCCAGGCAGGTAAATCTACATGGAATAGCTACCTATGTCAGTTGAAAGGCAAAAACATTACAGCAATTTTTGTTTTTATGTCATATTCATCCATTTAAGTTGTGATTTTTTCACCTTCCCTTGCTGAACAGCATGACACCGTTTTCATATTTGATCCTTTCTCAGCCGATACAGACCAGATGCCAAAGACGAATAAATGGTCTGTATTAGAACACATTCTGTAGGTCATACTGCGTGCACTCATCCAATTTCTCAGTTATGCAAAATAGCATTAACACTAATTATGATTGAATGAAGGGGCGTCGTCACCATCCGCCATTATCTGTGAAGAAGCAATTAGCTCCTGAGATAACCACATTATTCAAATGTCATTAGTGAACAGAAAGTAGATTATCTCGTTTGACAATTACACAAAATACAATTAGTATTAGAGATGGTCAATGTCATTTGGTAGTATGGTCATGAATGGAGATGACATCATACTTAAATAAAAATGAATAAAAGTTTCCAACTGGACTAACGATCAAACACTTGATGATATGACATTTATTGCATAATATTCCAGGAATGCAACATGTATTTGGTTAACTATCAGGCAGTGGCTGAGCGGATGACAGTGCCAGGCCATGAAACGCAGGAGAGCAGATGATGAGTCTGTGGGTGGTGTCACACATTATAGTTATAAATCAGCCGAGACCAGCTGTCCGTTCACTACTTCAACCTAACATGGAGAAGCAGCATTCAGCCTTTATGCACCACATATGAAGAATTTTCTTCTTGATGCTGCCTTTTTTAAGTAATTGCTTATTTCTTACACTACACTGTAACTTGTATTTGTTGCATACAAATAAATGTGCTATACAAATAAATCTGCCTTGCCTTACCTTACTTAGGTCACTGCTGTCTCATTCCCAAGGCCTTTTTAAAAAAAATATAGATGGAGCTGATGTTAATTTACCTGAACCAGTAGACTAATCAAAGTAGAGTGTAATAACCTGGCGTGTGATTTGGATTTTGAGAGTGGAATTTGTATATATTAGTATTTTTGGAATACATTAAGTATAGTATGTGATGCTAAGCCAATACACTTTTTGTCAAATTCAGCGAATATCTCCTCACGGTCACCTAGCTTTCTATTTTCTGTGTGCACTGTAATACACACATCCCAGGCTGTGTAAATGGAAAACAAACAGAAAGGAGTGCACGAGCCAAACCTCACTATTCCAGCCAATCAGCAACAGTTGATGGTGGGGCAGGATGCAGCACGTGAATGTGCCAGCCGGCCAGTAGTTATCTGTCCGTGAATCTGGGGGGCAGAGCTTCTGAAGGGGGGGTTCTATTTGTTTGGAAGTTGAGTTCAGAGATCAACAGTTTTTGGGCAGCTTCACTTACTGCACCTTTAATGAATTTACAAAGCTACGGCCTTCAGCCATATGCTTTCCTGTGTTTAGGTGGAGAAATGAAGGGAGAGCCATGATGCAGCAGCAGCAGCAGCAGGCTGTATCCAAACCCAGGAGACAAGCGTTACGGGGAGCCGGTTACCTGTACCACGCTCAACCCTCCTGCCTTTCCCTGACAGAGGAACTCTTCTTAGAAGCTGCAGAATATGGCAACATTCCTGAAGTCAGGCGGATGCTGGAGGAGCTGCCAGACCTCAACATCAACTGTGTGAATTACATGGGCCAGAATGCACTGCAGCTGGCAGTTGCCAATGAGCACTTCGAGGTAACTAAGCTCCTACTTAGGAAGAAAGAGCTCTCTAGAATAGGAGACGCATTGCTTTTAGCCATCAGTAAAGGCTACATCCGTATAGTGGAAGCCATACTGAGCCATCCGGCCTTTGCAGATGCTCAGAGGCTGACTAACAGTCCCAGCCAGGCGGACACAAACGATGACTTCTTTGCCTATGACGAGGACGGCACACGTTTCTCACACGACATCACTCCCATCATCCTGGCCTCTCAGTGCCATGAGTATGAAATCGTTCATATACTGCTTATGAAGGGGGCCCGTGTAGAGCGGCCCCATGACTACTTCTGCCAGTGCAGGGCCTGCAGCGAGCAGCAGAGGCGTGACTCCTTTAGTCATTCACAATCCCGCATCAATGCATACAAATGTCTGGCCAGTCCAGCGTATCTGTCCCTCTCCAATGAAGACCCAGTGATGGCGGCTCTGGAGCTGAGCAATGAGCTGGCAGTTCTGGCAAACATTGAGAAGGAGTTCAAGGTGCAGTATTTAAAACAACATACCTGTTTTTATACTAGATCAGGGGTCTGCAACCTGCGGCGCTTAAGCCCCTCTCCAGTTGCTCCCTATAGCTTTGACAAAAAATGATATTGAAATAAATAACGGTTCTTTTTAACATTTTAATTTATCACTGTTGTAGGCCTTAAGGGTGGCCTAAAGCCTTTATACATACCATTTTAGCATAGAGTACTAAGCTATTAAAATAATAATTGTAATAATTGTTGCCATGATTTTATAAATCATGTTTTCATTTTAAAACATACATGTGACACAGAGAATCTTTAGGATTAACTGTATCTTTGGATGGCTACCTTAGTGACTACCTTACTTATAGGCCAGTAAGCCTATCTTCAGTGGGGATTTATATTTGCTTATAATATATTGGATTCATTGAAAAAACTTAAAAATTAAACAATTAAAAATTAACAATAATTTGGACGGCCCCCTGCATTGACTTTGACGACCCCCCCTAGGGGTCCCGGACCCCCTGTTGAAGATACCTGCTCTAAATGTTGCCCCTCTCTGCAGAGACTGCCAAAGTTGGAGCCATTAAAATGGCAACAAACATCACCATTTAATGAATGCTCATTTAGAACTATTAGTAATTGTTGACAGGCTCTGTGTTACCTTCATCATAAGGCTCAACTATGTTTTGCAGCTCCAGGCATATTTTTCAAAAATGTCTCTTTTGATAGTAAAGGTTGCTGACCCCTGTACTAGAATTACAGAGACAATGAGATGCATATCATGTTGATTCAAAGATGCAGTTATGACAGGACTTGAGGTTTTGACTTTTGTAGTGTAGTATCGATTGGTTGATAGGTTGCCTTTGTATGTTATAGAATGATTACAAGAAACTGTCCATGCAGTGTAAAGACTTTGTGGTGGGACTCCTGGATCTGTGTCGAAACACAGAGGAAGTGAAGGCCATCTTAAATGGGGACACTGAATCACGTCAAAGCTCTGAGACCGCCGGCAGACAAAACCTCATCAGGTTAAAACTTGCAATAAAATACGAAGTTAAAAAGGTAAGCATGTGAGAAAAGCAATTCCATTTTCTAAGGATTAGAATAGATGCACTTGTTTTTGGCTTGGTTCGGCAACCTGTCCATTCAATTAAAATCACAGCTCCAAAACTTGATAAAAAGGGCTGGAAAAATAATTGGACAAATGCCACCAACTCCTCTTCAGGAGCTCTTCGAGGAGGCGGTGAGGAAACACGGTCTCAAAATTACCTACGACCCAAATCACGTCCTGTATACTATATATATATATATATATATATATATATATATATATATATATATATATATATATATATATATATTTATGTTATGTTATATTTGATATGGTATTATGCAATTGGGCATTGTGCAATACAGAAGTTATTTGCCACAGCGTGAATTAATGAGAAATGTGCAATCATTTTCAAAATTAAGTGCAATACGAGGGGGAGGATGTGATGTGGGTTCTCTTCTGTTCTTCTGTGATTGTGAGGAAAGGTAGGGGGTATTGTGTGAGGTTTATTAGATGGTAATTGAAGCATTGGATGAGATAATGTATGATTATGTTTCTATGTAGGTTAACTGTATGTTTATTGTGTGTTCATGTGCGATGTGTCGCCACTTCGTTTCTCTTGAATGCCCAAGATTAATTTCTCCTATAGGAGACAATAAAGGCTTCTCTTATCTAATCTTTCATCTTTTTCAACCTTGTGTTTTTCTGCAAATAATCCTTCTCTTTCCTCTCCTCTCCTCTCCTCTCAGTTTGTGGCACATCCAAACTGCCAACAGCAACTCCTCTCCATCTGGTACGAGAACTTGTCTGGACTCCGTCAGCAGACCACAGCAGTTAAAAGCCTCCTAGTCCTTGGTGTCTTTGTCGGGTTGCCTGTCCTGTCCTTTATGTACTGGATAGCACCGTCAAGTAAGGTTAGTTCCAAAAAAAGTCATTCTTTGTTTTACTGTAACTTACTGTAAGAGTAAGATTCAGCATTCATTGTCTTGTCTTTTCTTTTTGGGAACATTTTTTAACCCTTCTAACAGAGTTAAAATTAAAAGTGACATGACTCTAATGTTGCTCCATGCTGCTGCCTACTGCGTTATAGAAGACACTTTTGTCTTTTGGTCTTAAGATATTCTGTCAGAGGCTGTGCCCATGAAATGTGAATTCCCTTTGGTGCAGCTGAAAATAAAGTCAAACGTTGTTCTGTTTGCCTTTCTCTGACTTGTGTCAGATAGGGAAACTCATGTGTGGACCGTTCCTGAAGTTTGTGGCCCATGCAGCCTCCTTTATGATATTTCTATGCCTGCTGGTCCTGAACACGGCAGACCGCTTTGAGGGAACGTCGCTGCTGCCTAACATGACCACCCATGATCACCCCTCACAACTGTTTCGTATGAAGACCACCCCCTTCACCTGGATGGAGATTCTCATCATATCCTGGGTCATAGGTCATAAGTGTAAACACCCCCATTCCACCCCCCACCCCATCCCATGTCATGTATACAATCACAACTAGCTGTAAAAAAGAAATTCTATGATGTTTAGTATATCTTTTTCCGTTATGTTAATGTATTCCTCTCCCATCTCTTTGTCACTCACACACACTCTGCTGTGCATGCAGGGTCAAGGATATGACATGCCATTGAAGGGTTATAAACCCCCAAACATCTATCATGCTAGGAAATTGCCCACATAGATTATTATGTATTCTTACGACAGCTACCGTGATAAATCAGACTGGTAATAACTTTCCAAAGACAAGGTGACACTTTCCCATATCTCTACAGGCAAGACTTTGGAGCCATATCACATACGCTTTGCCAGTATTCAGAATCAGTAAATCCTATGTGATTTGACTATCAATTCAAGCCTTATTTATACAAACATATTCAAATCATATCAGCCATAGTTTCATTTGAGAGAGAAATGGTGTGACTGTCAACCAAATGTGTGATTTCCTTTGCCTACAGGGAAGATCTGGAAAGAATGTAGAGATATTTGGTCGCAGGACATCAGGGAATACATCTCAGAACCCTGGAACCTTCTGGACTTCAGTATTTTGACCATTTTCATGACCTCTTTCATTGCCAGATTAATGGCTTTCTGGCATGCATATTCTGCCCAGTGTTACGTTGACAAGCACTACACGGACCTGTCCAACAAGACCTTGCCCTTTGAGATACAGTATTTCCAGCTGGGTAAGTGTGCACCAAAGAACTCAAATATTATCAGTAGATTCAATAAATTGGTTTAGAGAAAGAACCCACAGCATATCCTCCCCCTCATATTGTACTTGATTGCACCCAGATTGCACATTTCCCCTAAATCAAGCTACGATCAATAACTTATGTATTGCACAATGCCCAAGTGCATAACTGCACAATACCGTATCAAATTAAAAATAATGCACCAGTGCCCTACCAGATATTGCACATCCTACAACCATAATGGTGAGTACCCCCCATTCAATACTCACATCACACACACACACACACACACACACACACAGATCTTATCACTTATTATTCAGTAGTTTGATTGAAAGCGACACAAACGAGAATTTATACATGTTCAGCTTGTAGTTTGGTAACCTGTACCTCCTGCATTAGCTCATACTGATTTGGGTCGTGGGTGATTTTAAGACCCTGTCTCCTCACCGCCTCCTCAAAGATCTCCTGAAGAGGAATTGGTGGGTGCTGGCCAATTCTTTTTCCAGCCCAGCAATTTTTAGCTTGATTGACAGGTTACCAAACCAAGCTATGATGCCATAACGGACAATAGATTCAATTACTGCCTTATAGCATGATGTCTTTGTCCACTATATGAACTCTAAGTCTTCTTAAAAATAACTTACATTTTCAATTGCATCAGTTACACTGGATAAATTAGTAGTATTAAAGTATTGATCTGAGTCTATTAATCTTTCTTTTTTTTTGAAGATTATTTTTGGGGGCATTTTTAGGCCTTTATTTGACAGGACAGCTTTGACATGAAAGGGGAGAGAGGGGGGGAATGACATACAGCAAAGGGCCGCAGGTCAGAATTGAACCCACGGCCGCTGCGTCGAGGAGTAAACCTCTATATATGGGCGCCCACTCTACCAACTGTGCTATCTGGGTGCCCTGAGTCTATTAATCTTTACCGGATTCTTTTTTATCTTCATAATTTTGAGACCTAGAACATGAAATCCATAAAAATAAAGAAATAAGTGCCCCACCAAATTTTTGTAATCTATTTCACTGTCTGGCTAATTCATTACGAAGAAATACCCATGCTGAATGTAGTTCCCTGTTTGAGTTCTATCGAGGTATCTAAATGGAGTGTAAGTTTACAGCATGAAAACTGCCAAAACAACAGTGTTTAAACGTTGTTTTTCAGCTCGAATCAACTGGATGCCCTCAGACCCGCAGCTTATTTCTGAAGGCCTGTATTCAATCGCAGTCGTGTTGAGTTTCTCTCGCATTGCATACATCCTTCCTGCCAACGAGAGCTTCGGACCTTTGCAGATCTCTCTGGGAAGAACAGTTAAAGACATCTTTAAGTTCATGGTGATTTTCATAACCGTTTTCGTGGCTTTCATGGTGGGAATGTTCACTCTGTACTCGCACTACCTTGGAGCCAAGCATAACGATGCCTTCACAACGTGAGTGTCGACTAGAGACTGTTGCAATAAACAAGCCTGAAAAAGCTTTTGACAGTGTTCTTAAGTATTTTCCAATTGTGCCTTTGGATACAATCTGTGTTGAATGAATATGATGTGAGACTAACACAGTGGTTGCACTACACTTATTCAATTCCCATTTCTTTCCCATTTCCCATTTCATATTCCTCCAGGCTCGAAGAGAGCTTCAAAACCCTATTCTGGGCCATCTTTGGCTTGTCGGAAGTGAAATCGGTGGTCATTAACATCGACCATAAGTTCATTGAGAATACTGGCTATGTTCTGTACGGGCTTTACAACATCATCATGGTGATTGTCTTGCTGAATATGCTCATTGCCATGTTCAACAGCTCCTTCCAAGAAATTGAGGTACGCCTTAAAGCGTAACTCTTTTTGTGAATGTACCCGAGTCAAACTTTTGTTTAAAAGCATAATTAGGACGTAAACGCCACTTTTAAGATTTACCGTATTTTCGTTTTCGGTCAAATGGCCTTTTGAATGGGAGTGCTAGGGGCACTACTATGATCGCATCAAAATCACTATTTTTAAAACACTAAGAAGGCTCGATACAACACTTTGCTCAAAGTATCACCGGGGACTCTACACATGAACTCGAGCATTGAGAACATTGTTTGTGTACACAAAGTTTACTACTTAACTGAAAAACTCACTTTAGCAGTTTGTTTTTCCGCTCACCGCCATCTTGCCAGTCAAAAAGTGTTGATCTCCGAATACGAATGAACAGACTCCATAAGTCATTCTTATATGAGGCTCCTTTTTTCAACTACAAGGTCAATATTGTTTTTTCACTAACGACAAAACAACAAATTATCCGTGCATTTATATGGAACTAAGCTTTAGGAGCTTTTCATCTTTACTCTCCTCCCTGTTATGTTGCATTCGGAGATCGACACGTTTTGACTGGCAAGATGGCGGTGAGCGGAAAAACAACCTGCTAAAGTGAGTTGTTAAAACTTTTCTTTTTAGTAAACTCTGTGTACACAAACAATGTTCTCAATGCTCGAGTTCATGTGTACAGCCCCCGGTGATACTTTGAGCAAAGTTTCATGTTGTGTCGAGCCTTCTTAGTGTTTTAAAGGTCCCATGACATGGTGCTTTTCGGATGCTTTTATATAGGCCTTAGTAGTCTCCTAATACTGTATCTGAAGTCTCTTTTATATAGGCCTTAATGGTCCCCTAATACTGTATCTGAAGTCTCTTTTATATAGGCCTTAATGGTCCCCTAATACTGTATCTGAAGTCTCTTTTATATAGGCCTTAGTGGTCCCCTAGTACTGTATCTGAAGTCTCTTTATATAGACCTTAGTAGTCCCCTAATACTGTATCTGAAGTCTCTTTTATATAGGCCTTAGTAGTCCCCTAATACTGTATCTGAAGTCTCTTTTATATAGACCTTAGTAGTCCCCTAATACTGTATCTGAAGTCTCTTTTATATAGGCCTTAGTAGTCCCCTAATACTGTATCTGAAGTCTCTTTTATATAGGCCTAAGTGGTCCCCTAATACTGTATCTGAAGTCTCTTTTATATAGGCCTAAGTGGTCCCCTAATACTGTATCTGAAGTCTTTTTTATATAGGCCTTAATGGTCCCCTAATACTGTATCTGAAGTCTCTTTTATATAGGCCTTAGTAGTCCCCTAATACTGTATCTGAAGTCTCTTTTATATAGACCTTAGTAGTCCCCTAATACTGTATCTGAAGTCTCTTTTATATAGGCCTTAGTAGTCCCCTAATACTGTATCTGAAGTCTCTTTTATATAGGCCTTAGTAGTCCCCTAATACTGTATCTGAAGTCTCTTTTATATAGACCTTAGTAGTCCCCTAATACTGTATCTGAAGTCTCTTTTATATAGGTCTAAGTGGTCCCCTAATACTGTATCTGAAGTCTCTTTCCCGAAAGTCAGCCTTGGTGCAGAATTACAGCCACTAGAGCCAGTCCCACAATGAGCTTTCCTTAGTATGTGAGGAGATTCCAGATCGGCCCATCTGAGCTTTCATTTTCTCAAAGGCAGAGCAGGAAACCCAGGGCTCGGTTTACACCTATCACCATTTCTAGCTACTGGGGGACCATAGGCAGGCTGGGGGAACACATATTAATGTTAAAAAACCTCATAAAGTGAAAATGTCATGTCATGGGACCTTTAAAAATAGCGATTTTGATGTGATCATAGTAGTGCCCCTAGCACTCCCATTCAAAAGACCATTTGACCGAAAACGAAAATACGGTAAAGTGGCGTTTCTGTCCTAATTATGCTTTTAAACTAAAGTTTCGGGTACATTCACAAAAAGACCCTAGGTTGCATTTTGGCGAGAGTTACACTTTAACCATTCATAAGTATTCATTTTTGTGTCTTGTATACTAACAGTGATATGGAAGCTTCGCAAGCCCTGAAAGGAAAGGTGAAAAAAGAAAATGTGGGCAATGTTCGCCAAACGTTTATTTCCTACGTAAGACATGTTATCTCCTAGAAGATAATATCGTAAAGTGTGTTTCCTTATTAGGAGACATTATCCCGTACGTGTGCTTGATCACGGAGAGCTTGCATTATGTGGATGCAAGGTTTGTTGTCATTACTTAGAATTTCTCATGGGGGAGGCAGAAACTACGCACTATAGCTTTAATTAGGCTGTTTTGAGAGCAAGAAAGCTGTGCAGAATGAGGCACTTAGTGCACGATACAAAGGGAATTGAAAGTTCAGCCAAATGCAGCATAAACAAAAGGTTTTTCAGTTAACTACAAATATCCACTCTCAAACATAATGAAACTGTGCATAGGCTCCGACTTGGATTTAACAGTGACGATATGTAGTCTGATGAAATCATATCATGAGGAGAATTAGGAGATAAACTTTAAGATATTATCTCCTACGTGGGAGATAAAATTAGGTTTTTGGCGAACATTGTCCGCATTTGATTTCCACCTGTCCTTTCAGGGCTATCATACAGTGATTATAATGACCATTTTGTTGTAAGACCACAATTATTTGGGAATAATTTAATTTGACAAAAGTGTCAATCGATGTTTTGATTTACTGCGGATTTGTGCCAAAGTTATCAAGTTTCAGTTCAGTTTTGAATATGTGCTGTATATGTAGTTCACACAATAATATTGCAGATTTAATGAACAAATGTGGATGACTAGATGAAAGTGGCACATTAGAAATGCAAATTGATGAACTTCCTGTTGCTCATCAGATGTTTCCCCTGGCTTGTACCCCTCCTTACCGTTTCTTTATGTGGGTGCAGGATGATTCAGATGTTGAGTGGAAGTTTGCCAGAGCTAAGCTCTGGTTCTCGTACTTTGAGCACGGCGGCACACTGCCTGTGCCCTTCAACCTCGTACCCAGCCCCAGGTCTGTGGTTTCCCTCTTGCTGGGGATAAGGGAATTTCTCTGGGATGTACCTAAAGGCAAAAGCAAAGAAAATGCAAATGATGAGCCGGAGCTTAACAAGGTGAGGCAACAGCCCTTGACACAAATGATATTTCAAGCAGGGAAACGACTACATTTACTTTGTTGAATGTAAATGAATGGCTAGACACATTTCTAATACGTCTGGTGTAGTTGACCTATATTCTTTGATACATATCTACAGGCCCCCCTTGTGTCACATTTAAAGGTTGCAGGCGTACGAGTGTACAAGCATGTTTTAAGATAAGCATTAACACTGCTTCTTCTCTTTTTGTTGTTGTTGTTGTTTTCTAATCTTAGTTGAGGCAACAGGAAGATCTGAGTGTGGAAGGATCGCTTTGTTGTCACCAAGTAAAGCATTATTCATTTCCTAATGCTGATTAACCTGTTCATCACTGTAGTTAGTAGTAATTAAAGTTTTGTACATATACCCATGTGAACATAATATTCCAATGTTATTTAAACTTATTTTAGTAGGCTACCTCACATCTAGTGGGCACTTTGAGGTACTTGCTGTTTATATATCTAAGCACCAATAAAGTGTGTCAATGAAAACTATATACTGTATAACAACAGAGTGAAAAAAAATGCCCCTTGCGGGATCAATAAAGTATCACTTAATCTTAATCTTAATCAAACATGCTCACTGGGAAAAGTCGGCATCCGTTCTTTTTCCTTAACTAACTCTTAATGAATCTTTAGGAACAACAAGCTCGTCAGTTTAAGACTTAAATCCTCTATTCTTCATTACAGGATATAATGAATCGCCTCATCAAAAGATACATCTTAAAAGCACAGAGAGATAAAGACAACGATGAAATAAATGAAGGTGAGTTCAGCAGGTGATACAGTGTTTCTCTTGTCCAGATCGCCGAATTATGAAACACAATTTGACGCTGATTCACTTCCTGTCCCACATATCATCAGGTGAACTGAAGGAGATCAAACAGGACATCTCCAGTCTCCGCTACGAGCTGCTGGAAAGGGCCAACCACGACATGGAGACACTGGCACAGATCATCAGGCAAATGGGAGAAGTCATGCATGTTTAGCAGAAAGAGGAGCAGAAGAATGAGCTGGCTATACTTTCAGTCAGGGTCAAAGGGCCCTGACTGAACACACATTACTGAACCAAAACAACTGATAAAAACAACCTGATGCAACCTGATCTCACAGAATTCTGTGAAATGAACATGGCCCCAAAGAGTATAGAAGTACGTGTTGCGTTCGGTCCAAGATGGCGGAGCTGCACTCTTTAGAACGTTCCATTGCAAGCTGCAGCTCGGTCATGGGTGCGTTAAGTTCTAAAGAGTGCAGCTCCGCCATCTTGGACTGAACGCAACACAACGTTCTATTGAGTTTCCCCTCTTTGATGGCCCCTTAACTCAAAATCTGTGGCAGTTTCACGGAATCGCCGAAAATTCCACGATGGGCCCACGAAAGAATTCCGTGAAATGAACACGGCCCCTTAAAATTCTGTGATGTTTAAGTTAAGGAAAAGGTCGTGGGTGGGCTTACGATTCTGTGACATGCGGGACAGACGGTTGGGTTTAGGAAAACAATAACGGGACGCGGGACAACAACGGGACGGTTGGGTTTAGTAAAAGAAGAGTGGGAAGGGTTGGGTTTAGGAAACGTGACACGCGGGACACGATCCCCGGACTCCTGGGTGAAAGTCCTGTGTTGTTTGACCCATCCACCACCCCAACCCCCCAACCTACCTCCCTACGTGGATTTTCGGGCTTTCATACTATTCGCTACCGTAGTCGCTCTTAATGCTACGTCATCTTCTCATTGACTTTACATTGGCATTGTTTTCCGTGGTGGCCAACGGAATTTTCACACATTCCGTGCCACCACCACGTAATGCGGTGTTAACAGTTTGTGATCATTTCACAGAATTCTGTGAGACCAGGCTGGATAAAAATGGATATTCTGCTTTTTTTTTTTTTTTTTTAACGGTTAACATCCTTGATTTTTTCCCTTAGTGTAAATGCATGTACCTGTCCCTATCCGTACAGTTCTGTTATACTAATATGCAGTACTGACTGCTAACATATGATGGTGCTGCCTGTTCCCAGCTGTTATATGATATGGTATGGTTTCATTTAGAGGCGATGCTTGATTTAGATTATATAGTTTGATTTATAGGCTTTTCTACTCCATCTGGAGTATAAAGCAGTTCAGATTGAAACTAGAATTGCTGCCCGCACTTGTATGCCTGTGTAGTTTACATCCATGTCTGTACAGACTCATAATATGTGTTGTGTAGATGTTGGAGGAATTTTATAAAAGGTATTGTGTGTTTGTTTTTTTTTGGCAAAATGGACTGTATCACTATATTGACATGTATGATTCCAGTGAACCTCTTCTGAAGAGTCCATCATGTTTTTTTAATCCTCCGTGTCCTCCTTGGCTACTAGCAACTGGGTGGAGGGGGGCAGAAACTACACACTAAAGCTTTAACTGAGACTATTTTTAGCTAGCTTTGTCACAGGGTGCAACCAATCAACTGAAATCGAAAACCAATGATCTGAACAGGAAGCATTGTGTTGTGGTTGTTATCAAGAGGGTAAGCTTCTCCTCGAACCGCGTAGCTCCTATGGCGCCATTTTGATGCTAACAAGCCATCACCTCCCGTTAGCATTCCATTGACTGCCATTCATTTTGGCGGCACTTTGACAGCGAATAACTTGACATCTGAAGCGTTTAAGGACTCTATTTGTCCACTGTTTATTTCTAAAGAAACACGACAATGTATAAAAGGCTCCATTACCTCGGACCTCACGTTATGGTTCCGTAGCAGACGTTTTTGTAAAAGTAGGCTAACGATTGTGTCATAACCACGCGACTTACTGTCGCACAGTAGATAAATTACCGTATAGTACAGAAGAAGCGCGCAGACAGTTTTCGACTCACGTTAGCTGTTTACATGTACTAACTAGCATTTTAGTTAGCAATAATTAGCCTGTGCCTATGTTATCTCCTTACATATACCTACACTCTCCGTCTCTGCAAGATTGGGAATGATTGAGATTTCTCTTGGCACAGCTACCAGAAGACTTACAACTTTCAGACAGGTTGCTCACGTCACATTTACGTCGTCTCTCTCAGTTGGAGGCTGCGCAGTAACGCTCAGCGCTCACCGGAAAAGTGCTTCTAATATCCTTCACTGGTCTCCGTCCAGAGCAACGGGATCTGTTGGTTCATTATATTATATTATATGTCAGTGGTTGTTATACAGGGAGAGGAAGTGAAGAGGGCGGACTCATACAAATACCTTGGGGTCCAAATTATTTAAAAAAAAAAACATTAGCATTTAGATTCTTTAATGTGTGTTATTAAAATGTTGATCACTTAAGCATACCATTTAATGAATATAATTAAACTATATCTTTAGATTATCTTCACCTTAATGGAGCGCAGAGGGTTTTTCAAAGCCTTGCAGCAGATACTGTTGTGCTCTCTCACGCTTGCTGTGGAGCAAGAATGTCTGGGAACAGTCTGACCTGGCAGGGAGACGAACAGCTCACGTCCATCTCCAGCCAGGCCCAGAGGGTGAATGCTACCACCAGACTTTAGCTGTCAAGTCCCTGAACAGAGCTACTGTGAAGCCTTTATACCAAGGAAAGCTAAGGAACGGACACGGCAGTTATTACAACAGCCACACTGAGTTTAAAAAAACACACACCGTTTTGGTATAAGATTAACACCATGATGTCCAATAAAATGCATTTAGTGTCTGCAATATTACTACTGATGAGGGACCCGAGGCACTGAAACGTTAGTTTGTCCTTAAAGTTTTCTTCAATAAATGGTGATGCTGCAGCAAGAGCAGTGTGCAGGATTTTCTTTTTTTTCCAAGTGTCTGCAATATCAGAAATTTGTTTTTAAAAAGTACCAGAAGATGGGTTTGCACAAGAATTAGTCTACGTCCACGATGTTCCACTTCCGGGATTGTTCCGGTGCTGTCGGAAATTCCCCTAGATGTCACATTCTTTCTGGCCGGATGTCTGTCACCTCCCGCTTTCTTTGTATTGTAGGCTAATTTTAAACTCTGGTGGATTTATAAGGGCTATGGCTAACTTCTCCTCAGATCTCTGCAGGGTAAATCCAGACAGCTAGCTAGACTATCTGTTTAATCTGAGTTTTCTGTTGCACGACTAAAACAACTTTTGAACGTACACGTTCCACCAAAACAAGTTCCTTCCCGAGGCGATTTTGCAGAGGCACCGTTGCTCCGTCCAGCGCTTAGCGCCGCCCAAGACGATTGTGATTGGTTTAAAGAAATGCCAATAAACCATCTCCCATCCCCAAATGCTGTGTGGACTAGCCAGACCCTCCTCCGCAGCGCTGTGGAGGAAGGGAAGGTCTGGCTATGCAAGACTACACAAGAATTGAAGGCTGGTGGAGCCGTGGGCGAAACAGTTATCCCAGAAGTAGAAGTAGGCCACAGCACGATGAATCCTCTCTGATATCGTCCGGACAAATGACGTAGGAGAGATAGGCCCAAGGCCTATGTGTGCATCATAAGCACATGCATCAGCAACATCCACATTTGGCTGATTAACTTCAATAGTAGAACACTGTTTGTAATCTAACCAAAATAACAGAAATCTAAATTTGACGAGTACAAAGCAGGTGAGAGTGCTGTATGTTCTTAAGATAGAGCACCACTATACCACCATACAGAAGACGCATATAGAAATATTCTTCACTGAATCAAAGGCTGCTCCTGTGCATTTGGGTTAGATCAAATAAGCGGCTAAAACATGAAGCATAAAGTGAGAACTTTGGTTTTAAGCAACCTTAAATAGATGCAAAGTGCAAACTGGAAAATATCTGAGGATTAAACTAACAGAAACATTGAGAATCCTCTTTTGCAGTTAACAAAACAAATACAGGCACATTTCTAATTGTGTTCACTTTATTACAGAACTAACATAACCCTCCATTACAGGGGAACTACGCCCACAGAATGCATTATTCATATGGTCAAAGGCAGTCCAAAAACACTAGTGAACATGAACAACTGTCTCCCAAATCCAAAAACTAGGGTGCTGAAACTTACATTTGTGATGTCATCATGTAAAAAGTGTGGAAGGGCTCCGTAGACGATGAATTGGGACGGATGTCATAGATGACTCTGAAAGCACCCAGGGGAATGTTCTGAGTATGTGGGAACATTTTCTGTTTTAGAACTGAGAACACTACAAGAGAATACAGCTCCTTTGGGTATATACAAAAAGAAAAACAAAATCAGTCTCTCAGTCATTGTCTATGGAGCAGCTCCAGACTCTATACCTGATGACATCACAAGTTTGAGACTTGATTGATTGAACTTTCCTAGGCCATAGGAATAATATGGAATTCTTAATTTAGGTGGTGTTCCCCTTTAACTTACCGGTACTTGAACAGCTCACTGTCACTGAGATTGCAAGATGTCCCAAAGTGGAAAATAAAACTTCACCTCCGCCTGTCTCTTGGTTACAAACACCATTCACATGGGACAGATACATATATACATACATACTAATAATGACAAGATTGGGTTTTGTCCTACAGTTGAACTTAGCAGGGCTGGTAAGAATGACTATGATTGAGTTTTGTAATAATTATTAACTGTTTGTAGTATCATAATGATAAAATGGAAACTATTGCAAACAGTAGTAAAGACGCAGAAACGTTTCACAGCACACCCAACAAATAAGTGCTGGTGTTTAAGTGCTTCAAAAATTCAAAGATAAATAGGATCTAAATCAAACAAATATAACTTAAACCAAACTGTGTGCTGTTCCTTGGTTCTTATTATCAGCTGGCCAATGACCCTCAGATGGTCAACATTCATAACATCATATTATGGATATACTCTATAAGTAATATACAAATGTAAAAAAAATATATATATATTAAGGAACTTAGTACACATACTAATGCATGCTCCGCCTCAGTGTGGCCAGTAAAAAACATGAGCAGGTTCCCCATTGGGCAAGATGCGACAGAGTCGAACGCTATTTTATGGAAATGTCTGTGTTTCCATTAATAATAAATGAAATGTAGGCTATTTGGAATCCGCGATTTGGAGAGACAAATGGGAGAGGATATTTCAACAAAAAACATCATCCTCCTGAACAATCTGCCCCCCACTCACTTCTGAAATGATGGCTACGCTGCTGATATCGTCGTCTCGTCTTCAAAAGGCACCAAGTCTCCAATATTTTCTCATTTGGCCAAACATGTCGTTATGGGTGGAGTCTAGTGACCCTTGACATCGAAGGGATCCATTCTCCTCATTGGCTGGCTGTTTTTTCAGTAAGGGTAGTATAACTCCATACATGTCTAGAGTGGGTGCGCATTGATTCTGACCCTGGCACCTTTAGAGGATTGACTATTCAGTCTGAATGAGGAAAACTAATGGAAATCTGTGAAAAAAAAGGAAAAGAACCCCCCCCCCCCATTCAGCTTTGAAACATGACACCTACAGCCAGAAAGAGGAACTATACTTGTAATATACTTAAATCTGCCAGGTTTATTTTCTGAAAGTACTCATAATTGCGCACGTTACATCCCCCATCAAAGGCTAAAAGTTGCCTCTTTCTTTCTTTTCAACAGCAGTTTAATTGTTCAGAACAGCGTATATCTGTCTGAGTGAAAGAAAGAAAGAGGTAGTCACAGCCTTTCTCTCGACGGGGAGGAGGATTACAGGGACTGGGCGATAACCTCCACACAGTCCAACCTCCGGGCGCACTCCAGTCTCCGCTGTGCGCTTCACGGTCCACACGATGGAGAATAAACCAAACGGGAGAATGAGCACCATCAGCACTTCGATCGCGGACTCCACCAACACAAGAGTAAGTGAGTTGGTTGAAGCTGGCTACATGAACACTAAGTTATCGAACGAGTCACAGTCTCTAAGGTGCATTTCCTCATCCGTGCGTAATTTTGGAAACGACGGCGCGCTGTTCCAAGGTCTAAACTCAAGCGGCGACAGCGCAGTCTCCATACTCGACGGTTCACCTGCCGGGAAACATTTTTATGACCGCAGCAGTGACTATCTGAAGTGTGACAGTGTGCCGTGGGAGGATTTCGCTGAAGTTCAGAGGACAAGTGTGGCCACATCCGAATGTTTAAGCCTCCCCTCGACCACCGGAGCGTGCAAGTTCATCAAAGATGAGAAGGAGCCTGCTGTGATTATGGACAGCCCCTGTCCCAACTTTGATCCATCATCGGACCTACCTGTTCTGGACCCGTGTTGTGACAGCGACAGGAAGCAGCAGCTGGGGCTCAGTGACGGGGAGTCGGCCGCGGCCGTTCCTAGACCGGGGCTGGACGGAGCTCCGAACTTTCTGATGGACCTGAACCAATCCGAGCTGCTCCCGGGCCGTGCGCGCATCCAGCTGAGGACTGACTCCAGGTGCGCTTTGTCCGGGAAGGCGCTCATCAACTTTGACGCCAACGCGCACGCAGCCCAGCAACTGGCCATGTACAAGAGCGACGGTCCCCGCTGGCAGACGCACACGGCTCCGGCTGAGACCCATTACTGGGGCCAGTCCGTAGTGGGGCCCGAGGACCCGTTCTTACACAGCAGCGGCTACGATGGGATCCAGAACCAGGCCCTGATCCAGAGGAACCCGTCCCCCTTCTCCGCATTCCCCGGGTAACTACCAGAAACGTGGTATATGAACATCGAAATATAAAGTCCCTTTGACCTTTTGATCAAAGCTGAGTCACCCAGGAACTTTGAATGTAGGCCTAAGTTTGCTAACTTGTGCAACAGTTGGAGTTAAAATATAGAAATAAGACAGCAGTTTTGCCAGATCATAGAGTTTTGCCTACATAAATGTATGACCAGATGGTAATTAATCACGTTATAGGACAAATGATGTCAGTCAGGCCATTTCTGAGTCGAAGAAAGTGGAAAACAAACTATGTCTTTTAAGGAGTCATCTGTCTAAACTGTAGTTTGTCTCTTTAAAAATAAATGTAATAAGGGATAATGAGAACATCTCATCCAATTTGGTCTGGTTTTAGTTTTGCCACTTTGGGACAGAAGAAAGAAAAATAATGTTTTATAAAAATAAAAATGTTTTAACCATCTACACCTGGATATTTTAATATAAACTCTGGGCCCTAAATGGTCCTTCATTCTTACTTTTCTTTGCAAACATAGCAAGAGGCCTCTTAAATAAGCTTCAAATGCACTCAAGGGTTAACACACCAATCATGAATGTAAGAGTAGAGAGTAAAGCAACATTTAGTTCTTACCTTTGATCCTATGAGGATCAAACTTTGGTGATGATTTACCCTGCAATGTTACTCAACGTAGCTACTGCACGTTTTCACCTACATATCACAAGTTTCAAAGAGGCTTAAGTTTTAAAATCAGAGTGTTCTGCTTAAAGACCCAATGGACCCATGTGCCGTGTTGATATGAATGTAGCTTCATAGATGAGTTCATTAATGTACGTTTTTGTTCTTTTTTTCAGTATGCCGCCTCAGAGAGTGTGTGTGATCTGTGCTGATGAGGCATCTGGTTGCCACTACGGAGTCCTAACCTGCGGGAGCTGTAAGGTCTTTTTCAAAAGAGCAGTAGAAGGTGAGCATAAAAACACTTTACACCAACTTCTGGAAATTTGAAAAAAAATACTAATTTCCAAATCATTTTAAGCACAAGTCTCTACAATTTCTTTTCTTTTTGTACACACTTTCTGTCAAATATTGTCTACGCCACATACTGTAGCTGTATTACTAAGGGGAAAACACCCATCAGCTAACAGCAGGCAGGTTAACTGCCTTTTCCACAGATTATTTTCTATTTCAAGATTCCTTTTCACATCTGGCCAGTGACAGCTGATCACATGTGCACGACTGTTTTAACAGCCCTCCCTCTTTGTTTTTCATTTCCCTACTCTAATTTACACTGGGACAGTGAATCTTTTCTGGTGCATTGTACTTTTATGTCCACTGTTGTCACTATACCCGCTGTATAATGTAGAATACTTGATTTTTAGGGGTGCCTGCAAATGGAAATGCTAACTTATTTACCTTTTTTTCAGTTGATCAGTGGGCTTTGTTCCCAACAGATAAACTAAAAGATGAAAACTTAAATAAAAAAAGACTAAAGGAGGCACTACAGGCTGCAACTCAATACTGTATTTATCTCCACTGTCAGCTATCACAAGTCTTCAGTGAATGCTTTGGTACATTAAAAAAGGGAGTTAGCACATTCAACTTGACTGACCTTCTTTGCCAGTCGTTAGCAACAGTATCACATTGACCAGTGTTCACTGTGTTCCTCGTCTTGGACTTGTTTTTCCTCGTTATCTTGCCACGCAAGATTATATAAGAGCCATTATGTTTCAGCATGGCCGTGTCACTCTGTCCTCACAGCCTTGCCTCTATCTTATTTTTCTTCTTTAGATCTCGCCTCAGAACGCTGCCTCTGTGCGGATGGAGTAGCCGTAGTCAACACCCCCCCCCCCACTCATTATGTGCCTCTCCTCCTCCCAACCTATTTAAAAATGAAGTGCTGTTGAAATTGTGCTCATTGCCTTTTCCCCCCCTTTTCACTCCACAGGCCATCATAGCTATCTCTGCGCCGGGCGAAATGACTGCATTGTGGACAAAATTCGGAGGAAAAATTGCCCTGCGTGTCGCCTTCGAAAGTGCTATCAAGCAGGAATGATGCTCGGAGGTACTATTCAGTAGGATTTCTTTTTGCGTGCTAACATGGAGCTAATGCACCCATGTGGCACAAATGAAATGAAACCGATAGGTTCTGTAACAACAAGTCACACTTTGAATTCATGATAAGCAGCAAAGAGAATGTTAAAAGTGCTCAGATCCCAAAGACAATAATGAATTTGAATCAAACAGGATCTTTTGCAAATTGTGAATTTACTGGGCATACTGTAGATAGGAAAAGCTCTGCAACGTGTTATGGGCACAAATTGTGCTCTTTGACATCAAATCTAACCAGGCCTTGTTCTCATAACACAGGCAGGAAGCTGAAGCGTTTCGGGGCCTTGAAAGCCTTGGGTTTAGCCCCGGCCCTGATGTTCCAATCAAACTTGGCCATGTCCAGCGACAATCAGGCCATGAACTCCATGTCCTGCATACCAGGGATCCGTGAGGTGCAGCTCTCCCAACAGATCCTCAACATCCTGGAGAACATCGAACCAGAGATCGTGTACTCTGGTTATGACAGCACCCAGTCCGAGGGTCCACATATTCTGCTCAATAGCCTCAACAGGCTGTGCGAGAAACAGCTGCTGTGGATCGTCAAGTGGTCCAAGTCTCTGCCAGGTAACGGCTCTCCGCGGCTCAGGGTCACCCCAGTTGTCGCCATGGTGATCTGCCTGCAGGTCTCAGCCTTAGACACTGCCTGAGATAGAAGGCTTTGTAATGCCATGCATATCTGTTATGAGAGAAGTGATTCCAAGTGGTATAAAATAATTTGTCGTAGAAAAGTTTTCTGAAATCTTTAGCAATAAAGCTGTAGACTGAGGAAAAATAGTACTGGAAAACTAGTCCTGCATTGCCAGCCCTGTCTTCACAGCGCTGTGGAGTAACGTCTGGCTACGCTGCACATACATTCTAGGATTTGAACAAAAAAAAAAAACACTCTGGGTTGTTTCATTTCTTCAAACCAATCACAATCGTCTCGAGCGGCGCTAAGTTCCGGACGCAGCGACGGTGGCTCTGCAAAATAGTCTCGGGAAGGATCTTGTTTTGGTGGAACATTTGCACCCCGAAAAAAAAAAAAAAAAACGCCACATACAATATTAAATGAAGTTAACTGTTGAAACAATACAGTACCGTGAGCTATTTAAATTAGCTGGATACTAGGGCTGCACGATATGAGGAAAAAAATTGCGATCATTCTGACAGATATCGCGATATGATTCACGACATCGGAGGGAATGATCAGTTTTGTATCATTATTCACAATTTTCGTTGAAAAATATTAAAAGTAAGAAAGTGAAAATGATTATGGTGTGATTTTGCTGAGGATCTGTACCAAACAAAGATGTTTTCTGTAGTGTGTAGGGTAACACTTGAATTGAAGGCATCTACATAAGAGTGACATGACACTGTCATGAACACATGACACTGTCATGACACAGTCATGACACATGAACCCTAACCCTAACCCTAACTTGCCATGACAAAAACCGAAGGACACTTACTAAAAGAAGCGTTATGTCATAAATGTTTATGACTTGTTTATAATGTTTATGACACGTTCATGACAGTGTCATGTCACTCTTATGTAGATACCTTCAAATCAAGTGTAACCGTGTGTAGGATACGATTTGTAGGCCGGGACGTCTCTGCAGCACCGCAATACTTCATTCGGAATGGTTTAACACATATTTTGCCCCACCTGCAATTTGGATATTGCACTAGTCCATATTGTGATTTCAATAAAATTGCCATTAATTGTGCATTTGCTCTTACCAGTGTATCGCCGTGTGTACTTCGTCCACAGCGATCCCACCAATCGCTCCCAAAACGTCCCAGTTAGAGAGGAAATGCCATGAACATATTCTGTGTAAATCTTTACAATTATTACCTGAAAGAACCAAGCAGGCCTGCCTTGTTGCGCGATGCAAATATTCTTCAAAACTTGCCATTTTCAGGGTGTAGCTTGCTAGCTCGAAGTTTCTGGTTGTTTCCTGAAGCGAAGGGATTTGGAGAACAGCAACACACAGAGAGCGGAAGGGGCCTGACATGTCAGGCTTTATCCTGGAAATGTTTCTTCTGTTGATCCAGACTACTGGAAAACTAATGTGCTGCACCACTTATATATACATGATGGCATATTAGTGCACAGATGTTATGACAGGTTGCATCTACTATGAAAAAAATCAATAAGTACAGGATTTTCTTTTCTGTCTAAGGGTTTCGTAATCTTCAGATCACTGATCAGATGACCCTCATCCAGTACTCGTGGATGAACCTGATGGTGTTCTCTCTCGGGTGGCGCTCCTTTCAGAATGTCACCAGTGAATATTTATACTTTGCACCGGATCTGGTTCTTAGTCAGTAAGTGACCATCATCACACAGGCAACTTGAGTTGGCTTTTCATTTCTGATGATTTATTATTAACCCTTGTGTGGTGTTCATATTTTTGTTACACAGCCAATGTTCCGGTCTGGTGGACCCACCACATTATTAGGCTTTTAAATCAATACAGCCATAACAATTTATGTAAAAATACTTAATAGATGTTTACTTTAGCTCAATTACCAATGATATATACCATATACCATATCATTTATGGTTCATATTTGTCATTTACCCCTGTGAGATAACATTTGATCATTTTCGGGTTTTTTTGTGAGAAAACAAGGAAATTCAATTGTAAAAAAGGTTAAAAAAAAAAATAGAAACAAGATTTTTGAACATTATTGGTGCTTATTTCTTAGAACTTAATCAGAACAGGTGAAAGTGCTTAAAATGTAACAATTGTGTAACTTTGTGTGGGAGTAGCAGGTGCAGAAAGACAACATAGTTTCATAACACCTACAATTAAATACACTTTAGTCCAGTGGACCCGAACACCTCCCATGTAATAATAGTTATGTGTATGGGGGGTGTACCATGTGCAGTCTTTGAAAAGAAGTTATTTTTTATGTTATTCACCGAAAATGAGCCAAGGCCAATGAGTTTGAGTTAGAATAAATAATAAATAGCATCATTTTTCTTTTAGCAAACATTGAAAACGGGTCCCACGGACCCGAACACCACACAAGGGTTAAGCGCTATAGGCATGAGAGTGGTCGTTTATTCACAAAGCAAGGAGTTTGGATGAAAAAGAGCCTACCGATTGTTCAGACGCATGAACTATTTTATGTTTTTGTCTGCCAGGGAGCAAATGAGGAGATCGCCGATTTATGACCTCTGCCTGGCGATACAGTTCATCCCTCAGGAGTTTGCAAATCTTCAGGTTACCCGAGAGGAGTTTCTCTGCATGAAAGCCATAATATTACTCAACACAGGTAAAAGCCAGAAGACCTGTCCAGTCCTGAATCAGACTCTATATGATTCACTGTTTTACCATATGTTGACCTTCTTGTTTCAACTAACCACGCTGAGTAATACATAATGTTGCGAACAGAGATGTGACGCTTTGATGATCGTCTATTGTAGAGCCGCACAATAAAGGGAATGTACAGGGTGACTGGACCACGGTAAGATTTATGTAACCGCTGCTATCAAGTCCTAGTTTTACACTGACTGAAAAACATTGATCTCATAGCTCTCAGCAAACCATGATTGTTGGGTGGCACCTCCGTTACATTTCCTTAGTGTTTGTTTAGCTTTTAAAACAGAGTAATCACCAGAGCCTAATGGAATCTGCAGATTTCTTTTTTTTCCTTCTTCTTTTTTACAGATTTCAGCAGTTTTTAACTTAATATTATTAACCATAGTGGCATCTGTGGTGTCATGTGTCAAAATTGATCCATATAGATTTATGTCAGGAAAAAGGTAAGTCCTTGAACACATCTGATGAAGAGGAGGGTCCAAATGACACATTTGCTAAAAAAGAGGTCTTCAATAAAGTAAATGGTACTTTTTACATGTTTGAACATGAACACAATATAATGTTAATATATATAATAATAATAATAATAATAATAATAATAATATAATAATAATAACCAGACCCAAACGGAGTCTGCATGTTCTTTTATTTCTCACAGTTTTCAGCGGAGATCTAGAATGAAAATCTGCTAATTTAATGTGGTAACTCCTTTTTAGGATTGTTTTTTTTTGGGGTCAGCCCTATGTTCACACAGTCCAATGGTCCCACATTAGGCTGAGGATCAGAATTAGGCTCTATGGGTTAGGGTTAGGTTAACCCTAACCCCCTGCGCTTCATTCGACTGATCTGACATAAAACTTGGCAATGCAAGGCCTCTGTGCTACTTAGTTTAGTTTGTTTATTTAAAAGGACAATTAAGGACAACATTAAATGTTTTGCAATAAACAAAAAGATGGACGCACCAGATTTAGCTAAAAGCTACATTCCATCTGTAGTCCATTGCTACTGGATAATATATTGGGTGTAATTGGCTAACAAATTGGGAGAAAGGGGGATACAATCTGATACAAATTTATGAAAAAGGAAATGTGGGAACATAGGGCCTAATTTCGGAAAGAAATCTTAGAAATGTGGGAACATAGGGCTGTGGGAACATAGGCACGCTCCTGGTTTTTTTGCTTAGGGTGGAGATGTGTTAACATTATGAGTTTTTTGTAATTTATTGACTAATTTCTTTTTCAAATCTGCAGAAAATTCTGTGGAATTCGGCTTTTGCCCTGGCCCTGCTAATCATTGTTCTAGTTTAGAGAAATGTATTGTTTAATCTAGAAGTGTCCTGCCTGTTCGCAGTGCCTCTTGAGGGACTCAAAAGTCAGGGCGCATTTGAAGAGATGAGACAGAACTACATCCGGGAGCTGACCAAGGCTATCCACATGAGGGACAAGGGCTTGATGGCCAGCTCCCAGCGATTCTACCACCTCACCAAACTGATGGACGCCATGCATGAGGTACGCTCCCTCGTGGCTCTGAGTACAGCAGCACTGACCCATGTCTTAGGCTACATCTACACTGCTACGTTTTCATATTTAAGTGGCAAAAACGATCTCCGTCTACACAAGAGTTTTAGCTCCAGTAGCAGAACTAATGCTGCGTTCCAGACACAATTTTTTGCCCGTAAGTTACGACTTCAAGTCACGACTCACGACTTGGTAGCGTTCCAGGCAAAGGAACGACAAACCCTTCTGCGGCTCTGGTCTGATGATCTTCGGGTCAGCAAGCCAAGCTCTGCTCGCACAAGTGGCTGCTCACTTCACTTGCGCGAGCAGAGCTTGGCTTGCTGGTGCAAAGATCTTCTGTGCGCGAGGATAAAAGCTGGCTAGCTAAACATTACATTACACATACTAGCGATTTCTAGTCGGCGACATATTTTCGGCATCATTTAATAAGCATAACCTGCAGCAATGCACACTCGTATGTGTGTTGTTTTGATTACAATGTGCAGAATTACTTTACGTTGCCTATTTATTTCTATTTCTCTCTGTTAATCATCGGCGTCTGTACAGCATCAACAGGGGTCGCCATTGTTGTTGTGTGACGTCAAAAACTGTAACTGGGAGTACAACGATCTGGTACGAGTTCACGGGTAGGAAGTTATGGGTTTGACTGCCCTTTCAGGGTACTTTCCCGGGTAGAATGTTGTGAAAACGCGGTTTACGGGTTGCCTGGAACGCAGAAAAATGTCCTTTCATAGGCCCTGAACAGCTGCACAGGTGTTTTGAGTTAATCTGTCTGATTTGACCACTTCCTAGGCCTGTGTGGGTATGTCTAGAGTCTCTTGTTAGCTTCGTTGCACCTTTAAGGGTGGGACAAATGACAAATTCATAATTTTTATTGGTAGAAAATGATGTGCATCGGTCTCACCAAAAGGTTTCCGTTTGTGCCCGTCCAGAAAACAAAGCAACCACAGAGTCAAACCAAAACGGCGGCAGCAGTGTTTCCAAATGTCTGTTTTAGGGGCTCGGAAACGCTGCAGTAGTGTGTACACATGGCGTAAACGCAGCATAAGATTTTCGTTTTTTAAACCAAAATGTAGTAGTGTAGATGTAGCCTTAATCTAACTGCTGCTTTAGTACCAAGAATATCATGAATTTCTCTTTTCTGACAGATAGTGAAAAAAGTCAACCTGTTCTGTCTGAGCACCTTCATCCAGGCGGACGCCATGCGAGTGGAGTTTCCCGAGATGATGTCAGAAGTCATTGCCTCCCAGCTTCCCAAGGTCCTGGCCGGCATGGTGAGGCCCCTCATATTCCACACCAAGTGATGATGCCCGCGCAGACATCACTAATCTGCGGAGACATCTTGGGACTGGATTATTCACCCCCACAATTACTGGATTCTTTATAGCCTTCACTATTGTAGTCATCTATACTTTTCCTAACTGCCTCTAATGGTCTTTAGCCCTTTTACTTTATGAGGTAAAACAAAATGAACATGTTTCAAAATGTTTTTTTAGTACAGAACTCTTGAATATGATAAATTCAGAGGCATGAATCAATAAAGTTCTTCTGTATAACTCTGGTCTATCCCCCCTTTCCCATCCTACAGCTTGTGTATATATGGTACATACTAGCTGATATACAGTAGGTTTTGAAAACCACTAGAGATGCTGATATTTTTGTACTGAAGCTGCAAAAACTCTAAATAAATACTTGCTTACTTACTATATTATAACAAAAAGTTCAAATATAGGAGACACTGAAACCTGCCAGTTAAACTAATGAAATTCTTTTCGGGTCCTCAGCAGTGACTCACAGGGAGGAGACACTGATAAGAAGATAACTATCAGTAAAATATTTGATTAAAAAAAACAAACTTACTGTGATCTTAAGTGATTAGATATAACCCAGTTAGAGCACATCTCCGCCAAGTCTGCACTATGCCCTAATTAGAGATCCTAAGTAATGTGTTTGTTTTTTATAACAGAACATATTCAAAAGATGTTAATCTACATACGGATCTGCATCAAAATCACACATTGACAAACGTTGACGGGATGCATGTGAAGGTTTGAAGTGAGTGCAATAGTACAAAAATCCACCATTTCACAATGTCAAAATGAAATCCTTAAATATTTCGGGATTAGCATACAGATCTGTAAAAAACAACTGATCCCTTTCTCCTTGGCACATGGTCTTACTCTAAATGAAATGGAACTGAAATCAGTTCATATGTTTTTGAGCTGTACGGTTAACAAACAAAATAAAATAAAAAAATGTGACCCAAAAATGTAACTTCCCTGGCGGAGGTAGTAAAACGTTTTCACATAGCCAAGGATAGGAAGGAACCTCCATCAAATGTGAAGAGAACTGTATTATCTCTATGTCTTTCAGTGAAAAATACAACCGTATACAAAATACAACTTAAACTCACTAACTGTGACAAAGAATTTGGACCACACGTTGAATAAATCACGCTGTTTATTTAAAGACTTTTTTATGAACCGTCAAGACACAGTAGATGATTGCAAGGAAACAAGCTTGCCATATATATATATATAAAAAAGATCCCCCTGGAAATTCAGACTGTAAGGGAGTATTACTCCAGCATCAATGTTCAAGGCCACCTCACATTCTTAATGCTGTAAATGGAAAAGAATGCCCTGAACTGGGCAAGTACCAGACCTCAAATACCTTCCCAAATACATCTACGGCCCCCAGAGAAAGAGTCTTAGTGGGGAGTCATTTTTCAGTTGGTAATAACTAAAGGGTGAAAGTGTTGTTGATTATTTTCTTTCTTTTATATTTTTTCTTTCTGAAACTGTATCACTGAATGTTGTTACAGTAATAGAACATTAAACATGAAAGTATCTTTAACATAATATAATCTGATACATGTCTAGTTGTCATTACTAGTACACCAGTGTACTAATGAGTACAGTACCACAGGAGGCCTTAAAAGTGAAAACTCCGCCTTGTGAACATAGCATCACATGATACAAACACTTTTACATAGGGCATATAGTTGGTGTGATCATTTATACTAATAAACATTACAAACAACATTACAAGAAGTAAATACTTTTTGATTAGCAACGACAGAAGAATAGCACGAGCTAGGGATGTCCTGATCGGATCGGGTAGTATCAGATCAGGAAGTATCGGATCGGGTAGTATCAGATCAGGAGGTATCGGATCGGGAAGTATTAGATCAGGAGGTATCGGATCGGGAAGTATTAGATCAGGAGGTTTCGGATCGGGAAGTATCAGATCAAGAAGTATCGGATCGGGAAGTATCAGATCAGGAAGTTTCGGATCGGGAAGTATCAGATCAAGAAGTTTCGGATCGGGAAATACCAGATCGGGAAGTATCAGATCAGGACGTATCGGACCGGGAAGTATTAGATCAGGAAGTATCAGATCAGGAAGTATCGGATCGGGAAGTATTAGATCAGGAAGTATCGGATCGGGAAGTAACAGATCAGGAAGTACCAGATCGGGAAGTATTAGATCAGGAAGTATCGGATCGGGAAGTATTGGATCGGGAAGTATTGGATCGGGAAGTATCGGATTGGATAGTATCAGATCAGGAAGTATCGGATCGGATAGTATTAAATCAGGAAGTATCGGATCGGGAAGTATCGGATCGGGAAGTATCAGATCAGGAAGTATCGGATCGGGAAGTATCAGATCAGGAAGTATCGGATCGGGAAGTATCGGATCGGGAAGTATCGGATCAGAGCCAATATGGACATTTTTTAACTAATCGAGGATCACCTAACTCCAGACATTTACGTCAGTAAATTCTACACCATTCTAAGTAGAAGTTGATTGTATTAGTGAGTTTTACAAAACTGCTGGCTGCACTAAGTTAAATGTATAATAGCTGAAGACATCGTTTAGTTACGTTTACTTAGTTATTTATTTTTGTAAACAAAAAAACTGTGTGCAGTTCTTTTATCTAGGAAAATACAAGTATTGGATCGGGACTCGGTATTTGGCAGATATTCAATATTTCGGGATCAAGAATGCTGATGGGGGCCATCCCTAGCACGAGCATGAATGTGGAGTACAGTAGCGTGTAGCTCACCAGAAAGTGAAGTGCAGCAGTGAGCAGGTTCAGGGGCGGAACAATGATCACAGGCCATAAACAGGAAAGTTAAGGTGCAAACCCATTATGCTTTTTCTACTAGATTCTCATGGATTAGATTAGTATCATTAGTTTAAATCACAGTTTGTTCAATTACAGCTAATAGAAAATGTCTTTGAAACTACAGATTTCTAGAGCTGCAACTACCGATTATTTTCATAGTCGTTTAATGTGTGGATTAGTTTCTAGATGAATGGATTAGTTGCTTGGTCTATAAAATGTCAGAAAATGGTGAAAAATGTGGATCAGTGTTTCCCAAAGCCCAAGACGACGTCCTCAAATGTCTCGTTTTGTCCACAGCTCAAAGATATTTACTGTCACAGAGGAGTGAAGAAACTAAAAAAAATATTCACATTTAACAAGCGGAAATCAGAGAATTTGTACTTTAAATGGCTCAATCCGATCGATCAATTATCAAAATAGTTGGCGATTAATTTAATAGTTGACAAATAATTGATCAGTTGATTAATCTTTGCAGCTCTACAGATTTCCATTAACAACTTGACGAAAGGAAAGTGGGGTGTTGATATAATGGTTTAAAAGATAATATATTTCTGAGATTAAAACTTGTGAAATTGGATGTGATTGTTTTGAGATTCTGAAGGCCAATACTGGGACTAAAACATCAGTGCAGTCGATGGGTAATATATTTACAATAAAATATTGTATTACATAGTGCTTCTTAAAGGAGAATTCCAGTCGATTTCAACACGTAGCTCTGTTGTTTGCAAATTTGGAGTGCTGTCAGTAGCGAGAAAAACGAAAACAATCAGTGCTGCCTACACCGTGTCCTCCTGCTAGCGTTAGCACCCAACAGGCTTAAACAGGGCAAGTTTTAAACTTGTTTTTAGCCTCTTAACATGTTCAAAATGTAATTAAAAGTGCCTACCCATGTGAAGTGATTCCTTCCGAGTGAACACAGTGAATCTGACTGCAGTAGATGTGAAAGAAATGCATGAAAGTTCTGCTAATTCAGCTGTGTTTAGTTTTGGTGTTGAGACGGCAGTTGAGTGCTTAGGGACCGTCTACAAACTACAACACAGAAAAGCGATACAACAAAAATATGTAGGCTATTCATTTAATGATTAAATAAGGTAGTGTCTCCAAACTTACCTCAATTATAAATTGTCTCGTGCTAGTTGTACTACAGCACTTACTTTAAAAAAATAAGCATATGCCAATTTTTGAAAATATGTTTGCATCTCTTTTCGGTGTTGTAGTTTGTAGATGGTCCTGAAGCACTCCCTGCAGTATCAACACCGGAACTAAACAGGGCTGAATTAGCGGAACTTTTATGCATTTCTTTCACATCTACTGCAGTCAGATTCACTGTGTTCAATCGGAAGGAATCACTTCACATGGGTAGGCACTTTCAATGACATTTTGAACATGTTAAGAGGCTAAAGACAAGTTTAAAACTTGGGGATAACACGGTGTAGGCAGCACCGATTGGTTTCATTTTTCTCGCTACTGACAGCACTCCAAATTTAAAAACAACAGAGCTACGTGTTGGAATCGACCGGAATTCTCCTTTAACTTCTGAATCTCTGCAGATTCCCCAAACATTTCACAACAAAGCCGTTACAGAAAAGGAGGTACATTTTTGGACTTTGCATGTCTAGCACTGTTAAAGCATCTGCTAAGACAAATTTCAGTTACCAGCAAAAATACGAACATTACAACAATCAGCTACATTGTGTATTATTATTATTTTTTTTTTTCATGGATGCCATGAAAAAGATGCAATGTTTAAAATCTTGTTAGAGGAAGACGACATAATTCTCAGGAATTAAACCTTTTTTCCCCTCGTATGTTGCTTGGAGCCAGCCTGGTTCAACAGACGGGTAGACTACAGGACAAAAAAAGAGAGAAAACACTTTAATATCCAAGAGAAGCGAGAAGCAGACTCTAGATCCAGTATAACCTGATTAGAATCACTGAGCCTGACTTGGTTACACTATTTCCCTGACTTGGAGAAGAAGAAAAGACGCTTATAGGCAGAAAAGTAAACATGTACAGTGTAGCAGATAGAGAAAGACTAGGGGTGTGAGAAAAAAATCGATACACTTGAGTGTCGCGATATTTTATTTAGCAATACTATATAGATTTTCAAAAACGCAATATCGATTTTATTTTTTTTTATTTACGTGCAAAAATATTCATGTAAGACAGTGGTTCACGTTTATGTTGTGTTTAAACCCCCTACCGCTAGATGGCTATGCTGAGATGCACCACTAGTGTCCTCGCCTAGCAGTGCCTGACTTTTTGCTAGAAGCTAACAATGTAGCTATGGCTGAACTTTGGCCTACTAGCTACTAGCATATCAAAATTTGCTCACTAAGAACCTGTGAACCTCAATCCCAAACTGGCAGTTTGATTTTCTGTGTACTGAATTGTTTACCTAAAGTAAACTTCTTTGACTTCTATGAACATCATGTCTTTAGTTTTTCTAAAATTATACTTAAAAAAAAAAATCCCAATATATCGCCTTACGCACAGTATCGACATGGGGGTCACGAATATATTGAATCATGACCCATGTATCGTGATACGTATCGTATCGCCAGATTCTTGCCAATATCGGTCCCTACGGAGCACTTTTGCAGGCTTGAAAGCAGGATCGCCCGGCTTAATCACACACACATATAGTAGAAGCCATAAAGACAACCAGGATGAACATTACCAAAATTAAGACGACGGCTTTAAAAAAAAATGAAGTGCTAAAGCAATCTAGCAGCGTTATGCTGAATAAGGATGCAGAGAAAACTGGCCTGTTAATGCTAAGAGCAATAAAAGTCCTGTGAGCATTTGTTGTGGCTGCTGGCTCTGTGTTAACAGGAAAGAGGCACTAGTGCCTTCCATCACTAGGTTACAGTGACCTGCCTGCAATGGTTGTTGGCCAAGTCATCTCCTCATGGAAAAAGCAAAAGGCAATAATAAAAATCCGATGTCACGATGGGAGAAAAACAATGTGATGCCTCCAGGGGTAGAAGAAGTATTCCGATCCTTTACTCAAGTAGAAGTACTAACACCACACTGTGAGAATACTCTGTTACAAGTAAAAGTCCTGTATTGAAAATGTTACTTAAGTCAAAGTATGTTAAGTATCATCAGGAAAATGTACTTAAAGTAAGAAAAAGTACTCGATGCAGAAAAGTCCTCACATTTTAGAAACTGGAAATGATCCAAACAGTTGTGTGTTTAATGGTCGGATCATTTCAGCTGGACCGTTATATTGTTGGGTAGTTTAATTTATAAACTACATGTGTTTTGTGTGTAAAAATCTTAATGTGTAAAGTAACTAGTAACTAAACTTTACACACTAAGACACATTTTTGCATACAAAACCCATGTAGTTTATAAAATATGATGTTTTATTATGAATTAAACTAGCCAACAATCAGGGACGTGCACAGGTATGGGCTATTGTTGCCTGGTCAACTGCCCGTTTGCCCTGATTGGATTAGCTGCCCCTCTGGTGAAAGGGCCTAAATAAGCTTTTCTTTCTTTCTTCTTTTTGCTGTTGTGGCTACATTAATGCAATAATACGCCCATCATTACTTAAGTTAGATCAAATTAAATTCGCTATCATCATTCAATCTTGCCTTCAGCTATGCCCTCTGCCCCCCAGTCACGTCACTTTGTTTATATTCTCACACACGGAGCAGCGCAAGCCTTTCTGCCTTCACGTGAGTTTTTAAAGTTATGGAGATTATGACAAATGCCCTGTATATAGTAAACAAAAAAAATCCACTTTTAAAGCCTAAACCCTCGGCAGTCAAAACTAGTCGATATCCGAATGCGAATGAACAGACTCCAAATGAGGCTCCTTTTTCAACTACGAGGTCAATATTGTTTTTCAATAACGACAAAACAAGAAATAATCCGTGCATTTATATGGAACTAAGCTTTAGGAGCTTTCCATCTTTACTCTCCTCCCTGTTACGTTGCATTCGGAAATCGATTGTTTTTGACTGATAAAATGGCTGTGGCCGGGAACAACAAGACCTACGGTGAGTTGTTCAAAACCTTTTTTAGTAAACTCTGGGTACACAACCAATGTTGTCAATGCCTCCGTTAAGGTGTAGAACCCCCGGTGATACTTGGAGCAAAGTTTCATGTTGTGTCGAGTCTTCTTAGTGGTTTAAAAATAGCTATTTTGAGGCTAGCATAAAACTCCCATTCAAAAGCTATTTGACCGAAAAACCAGAATACGGTAAATCTTAAAAGTGGCGCTTCCGTCCTAAATATGCTTTTAAACGAAAGTTTGACTTGGGTACATTCACAAAAAGACCCTAGGTTGCATTTTGGCGAGAGTTACGCTTTAAGTAACATTTTCAATGCAGGACTTTTACTTGTTACAGAGTCTTTTTACAACGTGGTGTTAGTACTTTTACTCAAGTAAAGCATCTGAATACTTCTTCCTGCCAGTGCTGTCGGCTGAAGCGTAGAATGTCTGCCTAGTTTTGGCTCTGCTTACCGTTTGAGAAGTGCGCCCCCTGGGGGAAGCTGAGCTCGTGGCTGTGCTCTGCCTCGCAGGAATACATCGCTTTGGCGTCTCTGTAAAGGCAACAAAAAACAGGCAATGTCACGGCAGATTGGAAGAGATGAGAGTGGGAGTAATGAGGTCAGACTGTTAAAGGTGGTGTCATGTTTTTACAGCACCTTCCGACTGGAACAGACTGTGGGGAAGAGGCATTTTCAAAAAGCAGTGCTCTGGCAGCGACCCTGAAACAAAATAATATAAACACGAGTTCAGCACACCTGATTGTATCAGGGATACGATAATCAGCTGAAAAACAATGTGTTTGGTGAATTCTGTCGGTCTAAAGAAAAATGTGATAATAACAAAATCCTACAGTTATCTATTTTGCTATATCATTGTCTATAAAATCAAACCTAAACCAAAACAAGTGTGTCCATTATCTCTTGGCCCTGCCAGCGTTCCCTCATTGTTGAGAGCGAGGTGAAAGGCAGAACTACACAAAACAGGAGGTTTCCTTCCTCTGGGCGGACTCGGCTCCAGCACGGTGCTGAATTGAGTTAAACTATCTAACAAGGTTGCTCTTGACCCTGTGCGCAACAACCCTGAGTCAACAGAGCCTAGGGCGAGCTGGCTGGGTGCTGTATAACGGAACTACTCCAGAAACTGTGTGACTGGCTTCTTAGACATGACAAGTTAAACAATCTGTTTGTCCCGGAAGAAGGAGTGCAGACTGCTGCTGGGTCACATCAACCCCTGAGCAGGCAGAGTGTAATTAGAGCCAGAGAGGAAAATACATAAATCTCCCAACACACACTCATCGGATCTGAGAGAGCTCTCAATGCTCAATGCTCATAAACAGACCGAGGGGGAGGCTGACGGCTCAGAGGGGAGGGAGGGACGGAGAGAGGGAGAGAGGGAGGGATGCAGAGAGGGGGAGAGACAAAGAGAAGGAGAGATGAGAGAGGCAGAGAAGGAGAGAGGGAGGGAGGGATGGAGAAAGGGGGAGACAGTGAGGGAAGGAGGGAGAAAGGGGGAGACAGAGAGAGGGAGAGACTGAGAGAGGCAGAGAAGGAGAGAGGCAGCGAAGGAGAGAGGGAGGGAGACAGATGGAGGGAGGGAGAAAGACAGGAATAAATGTTGCTGAACTATTGTCCTCAAGCTGGATTGACTTGCAGTTATTTTGTGGGGGCAAATGAAACTGCAAGTGTATATATATATATATATATACAGCGTTGCTGTCAGGCAGAAACATTGTATCTCCATACTTTGTCATTTTAATTTCTTTCCATAAATCAATGCTTTGGGCCCCCCTTTACATCTGTCTGGCTGTAGGTTTTACAAATATTTAAACAGTGACGAGGCGATTTCATCTGACTTTGTCAAAGGTAAATAGCGAGATATGTATATATATATATATTATCCACAAAAGAGGTACAGAGGACAGCAAACCAACTATTGTGGTTATTAATAATTAACCTTATAACATTTTCCTAGAGCCACTTGTTTTCTCAGACCAGACAGACTAAATTAAACAAACATATTACATGTATAATGATATATATAAAGTAAAGCAGCAGCACAAACGACAACAACTGTTAATCAATTATCAGAATTGTAATATTCTGCCAATTGACTAATCTATTATTCAACTAATCATTTCAGCACTGGGTTTTAGGCGAGCAATAATGAATAAAATGTCCACACAAAACAAGATTTCATAGACTGCATTACACTGCAGTTGATATCACCATCCCTAGTATTAGAAGTGGTTGGGTCTAATTGAGCAAAATGATTAGCTTTTTAACAGTCATTACACTGAGCCAGGTCTTTGGTAGCCGTTGCCGACGGAGGCGTCCATCCTGCAGCGCAGCACTTGTTTGGGTGGAAGGTCTGGCTGCTTGGCAGGCTTTAAACTCTCACTGGGATCCAGTTTGGACAGACTTTGGACAGATCCAGAGCAGCTCCTGTGGCCTTGAGGGAGACAGATACAGATAATGCGTCTCCTTGTAAATGACACAAAGACATTAACGTTTGATACTAAAAGAGCTTGCACACTGCACCAAATCACTGAAATGAGTTATGCAAATAACATTTTACCAAAGCTGTTTAAATGATGCTTAAAGGAGAAATCCGGCGCAAAATGAACCTAGGGGTTAATAACACATTACCGAGTCGACCGTTCTCTGGGATATGTTTTCATGCTAATCGAATGTGACCAGTTTTAGCCCAAACCGCTAATTAGCTTATGACACTAGTCGTCAGGGCACGAGGAAAGTAAAAAGAAATCGATATTTCTACACCACTAACAAGGCTCAAAATAGCACCACACTTCCACGGTAGCATAATGAGGGTCAAAGTTCTCAATGCTTCGGTTTACATGTAGGGACCCTCATTCTGGCGCAAAATGAACCTAGGGGTTAATAAGATATGTGTACCGAGTCGAACGTTCTCTGGGATATGTTTTCATGCTAATCAAATGTGTCTCTAGCTTTTAACAAGCTACCGCAAAACCGGTGGTAACCTGCTAATGCTAGCTTTAGGGGCACTTGGTAAATCACTATTTTATACCACTAACAAGGCTCAAAATAGCAGCACACTTAAACGGCAGCATTGAGAACTTTGTAAGTGTACAGACAGTTTATTGAAAAGATAGATTATAAAGACAGTAGCGTTCGTGTTTACATTCAGGCGCCATCTTAGAAAACAGTCACGAGCAGTCGAAAGTGCCCCAAAAGCTAGCGTTAGCAGGTAACCACAGGTTTTGCGGTAGGTTGTTAAAAGCTAGAGACACATTCGATTAGCATGAAAACATATCCCAGAGAACGTTCAACTCTGTACACATATGTTATTAACCCCTAGGTTCATTTTGCGCCGGAATTGTCCTTTAAGTCAAGGGGATGTATGAGGGCGTGCCGCACTAGCAGCTAAGCGAGCATTATAACGTGTGTTACAAAGTGACGCACGTTCATCACGGAAGTAAAGACAAAATAGTTTGTGAACAGTGTTTTCTGTTGGAGATGGTAAGTTCCTTTGGGATGGACTTTGGGCTTTTTCACTTTGTAAGTCTATAACAAAAAAGATATGTAACACAATAAAGGAAAGGGAAAAAGCCAAAAAACATAATATGAGCACTTTAAACAAACTTTTTGGAGATTATCAATAAAAAAAAAAAAGTAAGATTATTTTTTAGGCCTTTATTTGACAGGACACCTTAGATTTAAAAGGGGAGTATCGTAGGAATCGTACCCGCGGCCGCTGCGGCGAGGACTGAGCCTCTGTCCATGGGCCGAACGCTCTACCAGGTGAGCTACCCGGGCACTGAGATTATCAATTCTTAATGTAAACATCAATCTGGTGCATAATAAAAAAGATAATATTTGAGGGTTGCTTGTACAATTTACAGCATACATTTTCTGAGAATATCTTTTATATCCAAACTAAATTTGTGTGTGTAACTGAAATTTCCCTAACCTAACTGATATGCTCCCAGTGGAGTAGCGCTCCTAATTTCGCTGTATTGTAAAGTACAATGACAATAAAAGCATTAAAATTCAAAAATATACTCGGGAATGTAATCCAACGGGACCTTGTGGATCAGAATCAAATCGATTGGGGAAATCACTTGATGATCAACCTACCTTCAGATATATGCAGTGATTTCAGAGAGGGAGCAGCTGAGCGGTTCAGCAGGGCCGGCCTGAGGTCGATGCGGCAGTGCGGGGCTTTTTTTGGGGCGGGAGACAGCCAGGGCACGGTGCTGACTGAGGACAGGCTGAGAGCATCCTCGGACTCTCCGTCTGTACGTCCGGCATCCTCCCTGGAGCTGGATTCTGGGCTGCTGACACATACAGCGCTCCTGGGGCCGTTTGAGAGCTGGGACGGCGAGCGGCGGAGGTCTGGCAGCGACTTGTCCTTGGCCTGAGAACAGGAAGCTGTTTTGGAGGAGCTGTTCTGCTCGGAGGAGTGGGAGGACAAAGACTCCATGCTGCCCATGGGAGTGCTGCTCGCACTGCTGCTGAGAGTGTCACCTATGCAGGGACCAGAGAAGAGGCAGACAGGGCCCTCATTAAAACCTGCTGAGTGACGGTGTGATTGTGGTTACATCATGGCTTACAGAAACACTCGACAGCTGTTTTAATTCCAGAGCTCGCCTCCCTACGTGCACATGTTCCGCCAAAACAAGTTCCTTCCCGAGGCTATTTTGCAGAGGCACCGTAACTGTGTCCGGCGTTTAGCGCCGCCCAAGACGATTGTGATTGGTTTAAAGAAATGCCAATAAACCAGAGCACGTTTTTCTCCCATCCAGGAATGCTGGGTGGACTAGCCAGACCCTCCTCCGCAGCGCTGTGATGGAAGGTCTGGCAATGCTAGCCCAGATCCTGAATGATCCTGCTCATCCTCTCCATCAGAAAGTCAGTTTAGAATGGTGACCTGTGGCGGTAATCGCTGCTTTGGTACTCACTTTCTGCATCTGCCAGACACAGTGTTGGGGTGTAGAGGCTGCGGGGCTTCCTGGGCCCCGTGGACAGACAAATGGCCCTGCTCCTGCGAGAGCCAGGCCGGCTCTGGGGTTGGGGCAGGGGCACATTGGGGTCCGGAGGCTGGTGGAAGATCTGGAGGTCCAGAAAGGAGCACTGATTACTACACAATGTATTCCTTACCAATACAGACTGGTATTTAAATTGTTTTTGATTGTTTTCTCACTATCCAGGATAGAGTTGGATCTCAAGAATGTTGTCAACCATCACAGATTTAGCAAAACATTTTATATGGAGGTAGCTATGTCTTTGTATCTCTGGTTGTTGACATTTGGTATATCAATAATGCAATATGAAATTGCATATACCATGATAAAAAAATCCTATGCATATTTTCCATCTGCATGCAGTGTCATGCTCAGTGTCTTTTTGTCAAACATTGAAGAATTGCGCATGATCAGGGTTTTGGCCATATATCCGTTCTTGGAAATATGATACAGCTTGTGTAAAAGCTAAAAGTTTGGGTGCATTTTGCAATAAAATACCTTTAAAGTAAGCATTAAATGGACAAGGAATTGGAAAAGCATACTGTACGTTCAAAGCCAAACAATGACTTACCTTGTTGAAGTTCTCGATAAGTATTTCCATCACAATGTTCTGAAACTTGATGTTCATCATGGCGGCCACGGTTTCCTCTTGTGACCGCATCAGGGTGGGCCCAAAAATGACCCCCAGGTTGGACACCGTCATCAGGTTGGACTGGCTTTGAGTGGAAACTCTGCAGGTAGAGGATATGGGCGTCACATAAATAGTAAGATGCTGTTCTCTCCTGATATTGAAAATGTTTAACTGTGTGGTGACAGTTGTGTTCTTCATCAGCTACTGACAGTAACAGAAACAGCATTAAGGTGGCCACGAAATTGTAAAAAGACAATTTAATCAGTCCCAGCTATTTTTAACTCCCCTCAAAGGACGTTGAGGCTGCAGTGTTACTGATTCAATACAGGAGTACGTACGTGACAAGGTGTTTTATTAGTAGCTCCAGCATTTCCTTGTTCCTTTCGGGCAGCTTATGAACCAATGCATGGACAGCACACACCCTGTAGTTCTGGTCATCTGACTCTGAGAAAAGGCAAAAGAATATAATACGATCAAGAGGCTCATATACTAACACAAAAAAATAACAATTATGTGACAATTAATGATTTTAGATCTGTCCAATAAGTGTTACATTGACTGATCAGAGTAAAAGAATATTCTAATGTAAGTTACTATATTGGCATTGTAATGCCCAGCCAATATAAATGCAGTTGTTTTGCGAAATGTCGTGTTTTGTGAAATGTTATTGTGTTCTGTGATGTCTTGGGTTTTGTAAAATATCACTGTGTTTTGTGAAATGTTGTTTTTCATAAAATGTCATGTTTTGTGAAATGTTGTGTTTCCTGGAATGTCGTCGTGCTTTGTGAAATGTTGTGTTTTTTTTAAAATGTCGTGCTTTGTGAAATGTCGTTTTTCATGAAATGCCGTGTTTTGTGACATGTTATTGTGTTTTGTGAAATGTTATTGTGTTCTGTGAAATGTCTTGCTTTGTGAAATGTCGTGTTCCCTGGTATGTTGTGTTTTCTGGAATGCCGTGCTTTGTAAAAATGTTGTGTTTTGTGAAATGTGTTTTCTAGAATGTCTTCATGCTTTGTGATATGTCGTTTTTCATAAAATGTTGCATTTTGTGAAATGTTGTGTTTTGTGAAATGTGTTTTCTGGAATGTCGTCGTGCTTTGTGAAATGTTGTGTTTTTTTGGAATGTTGTGCTTTGTGAAATGCTATTGTGTTCTGTGAGATGTCGTGTTTTGTGAAATGTCGTTGGGTTTTGTAAAATGTCATTGTGTTTTGTAAAATGTTTTGTGAAATGTCGTGCTTCCTGATATGTTGTGTTTTTTTTAAATGCCGTGTTTTCTGAAATGTGTTTTCTGGAATGTCGTGCTTTGTAAAAATGTTTTTCATAAAATGTCGTATTTTATGAAATGTGTTTTCTAGAATGTCTTCGTGCTTTGTGAAATGTTGTTCTTGTTTTTCTAGGAATGTTGTACTTTGTGAAATGTCGTTTTTCATAAAATTACGCATTTTGTGAAATGTCGTTTTTTCTGATATGTTGTGTTTTGTGAAATGTCGCGTTTTATGGAACGTCGTCGTGCTTTGTGAAATGTCGTGTTCTGTGAAATGTGGCTGTGATTTTTCCTTCAGGGCCACCGTAGTAAACAGATGTGCATGCTTCAATAGTGATGTGTGTTTTAAATGTGACAATGCTCTGCCAACTTAAGAATCTCTCTTTCATGTAGGCCTATTATAATAATAAAATAATACATGGTAAAATACATATTATATCATAACTATTATGACTTTTCATAACTTACTAACAGCCAGGATAAAGTCTTTGTGGAGCTTGAATGTCATTAGAGGCTCAGAGAGACACCTGGTGAATAAAGAGAACAGTTGTCATTGATTTCCTGAGTGACACGGCTCTTTTGAATGCAGCCACCTTTCCTTAATGAGTCACTGGCAGCCCTGAATGCATGACTAACACCAGGGAATATTCAAAGATGCATTATGGAGATAATGATGACTCCTGAAAGCGAAGGACAGGCAGACAGTGGGGCGAGCTGACCTGAGGTAATTCTTCAGGCCGCTGGTGATAGTTTTGTTGTCCCACGTCTCCGGATCCAGGTCCATATCCACAGGTGCCTTGGATGCTATTGGAAACACATTTAGATTTTATAGCACCACAGCGGTAAACTGTGTGAAGAAGCCAACACAACCTGACATGACCTGACAGGCTGCTTAACTGAGCATTAACAATACTGACTGTCTTCCTGTGTAGAGAGACTCAAGAGGACCATCTGAAATAAATGAACAAGAGCAAGTGTGGTGTCTCAAAGAGATGGAGATCTAGCTTTAGAGAGCTATTCATAAATCATTAAGACATTTGCTGTTAAAATGTATGAGATGTATGCAAACAGGGCTACTTTGGGGCACACATTAAAATGGTAATGACAAAGTAGTAAGTAATATATAATATGTAATAGTATGGGACCAGATGGCTGTTACACTGTCACACCACAAGGAGGACCTCTTACCTCACTCTGCACATCACAAGTCACATGATTTTTGCTAAAGCTGGAGATTCAACTTGAGATGGTGGTGAAAACTTTGTTGTTCATACACTAGAGCAGAGATCTTTAACAGGGGGTCCGTGACCCCTAGGGGGTCCTCAGGGGGGCCGCCAAATTATGTTTTAAAAAATGTTTTTTTTTTTTTTTTAAAGTTTCTCTGTTCAAAAATTGTAAATATGTCTGAAAATGAATTACATTACATTAATATGAATCCAACATATTAATAGCAAAGATAAATTGGCCTATTTGTAAAAAAAATGATTTACACATTGAAGATCAGCTTGCTATAGGTTAAGGCCTCCACTATGATAGCCAAACAGTTAAGCATAAGGATTCACTGTGCCTTCCAAATGTATGTTTAACGTTAAAACATGATGTATAAATAACAACCATTTATTTTCATCCATCCGGCCCAGTTTGATATGCAACTCAATTGTATACAATATATGCGGTAGAGGGTCCCTACTCGGTCTCTCTTTCAGCTAAGGGGTCCCTGGCCTTAAAACACGTTGAAGACCCCTGCACTAGATGACAGAGAAGATGGCCAATCAGGCATTTGGAAATTAAATAAGTATCTATTTATGTTACATGCTACATGGCATGTGATGGGAGTAAAAATGTACGGGTCCTTGAAGGGGTTCCAGGTGGTCCCCAGTAAAAGGCAGAATCATTTATTTTCACTTTAATTCCATCCACAATGACAATGTATGACTACAGTATTTTGGTCATAGGATTCACACACTTTCTGTAACAAAACATCTAAAAGCAAGAAACCTATCTGACGGGCGACTCTGGGACGACATTAGGGATGCACCGATACCATTTAAGATCAAGTACAAGTACTTACATTTGGGTACGAGGGTGTTTTCAGAGACACAGATGATTTTGGCCTTCTCTGATATTGTTGTAAATCAGAACAAAGCAGTATTTTCAAGGTACCATGCCTTTTTTTTTCTATTCATAGCTCAGTGCCTGGGTCTGGACATTTCCCCAGGCTAGTGTCAATAAAATAAATCATATAATTCCTAATATCAAAATACTGTGTGAAGTTTAGAAAGAATGAAGAACACAAAGTCTAATGACGTCAATCACGTGCATATTAAGTACCCATGTGGATTTACTGATCCAGCGGAGAGGATGGTTTGTTAACGCCAGCAGCTAAGTCCACAAGATTCTGTCCAAATCTAAAGACTTGTGGCAAACTATAACAGTTAAAACGGTGACAGCTGGAAAAGATGTTTATTGCTTCTTTTCACTACCATGTATAAACACCACAAACACCAACTTATTACTGGTTTTACACTTATTTTTGGAATTGATGGTCAATAAACCTCATTTATAGGAAATTATACCTAATACTTGAGTTAAAAAAAGCAGAAATTATTAATTATTTAGACTAATATTAAAGGAAAAATAATCACAGACTGGTATATGTCAATGTTCAGTTGAGATACTGTTTGCAAATGCAAAAAAATTTAATAAAACGCCCAAAATTCAATGAGAGTAGAGATCCGATCATTTGTTGTACTTGCGAAGCACGTTGCATGGAATCCTCCGTGTTATTTTTGGGTAATTAAAAATTAGGTATTTTACATTTTTCTGATGTAGAAATTTTGAAAACCACACAAGGGTTAAATTACGGCTCTAGTTTTTGTTTTTCCTAGTTTCATTTTTCCTTTGATTTTCAGGCTACTTACAAAAGACCGTGGTCATCAGCTTCTGTACTTTGGAGTTGACTCCTCCGATTCTGTACAGTCCCATTGTAGTTAAGCCTGTGCGGCAATGCAAAAGGAAATGAAAGAATTGGAACAAGGAACAAAAGATTTTCTGTTTAGTTAAGACTTATGCAAATGATATGTGCCGTCATGTCCACTAATGAATGAAGCACATTGTTATTCATATTCAGAGGCAGGTTGTACTCAAGTCATTTGACAGATGAAAGCTGAGAGATTTAAATGTCTCACCTCTATACTCCACCAGGTCAATGCATTTCCTTACGAAGTTAAAGCCCGCCTCATTAAGAAATGCTGTAATACAACATGAGAATAGGGTTGACATGCCAATTAACGCCTGGGTTAACCACACATCATGCAGGAATAATAAGTGCTCCCCTATGCATGTGCTCTGACTAACAAGATACAATCCTTGTGCCGGAAGGCTCCCCTATGTCATTTGAGTGGGTGGATGTCAACTAATTGTGTTAATGAATGAGATTGCTATAGCATGTGTTTGATATGTGTGTGTGTTGGGGATTTTACTCCAAGGCTTAGAAAGCTAGATTTATGCATTTCTATGATGACAGGGGTTTGGAAAGATTAAAAAAATAAAACACACACACTTACTCTCCTCCTTTTTGCTTAATATGGCTGGCAGGTTGTAAATCTAGACGTTTACAAAAACAAACAAACATTAAGTTAAGAAACCATTTGGTTAAAATTGAACAAAATCCCAGAATGAAGAGAATATGTGTCACAGTTTTTACCCAGTGGTCCTGTGCTTTTGAGTGGACTGTCCTATTGTTAGCACAAGTCGATGGTGAGGTCATAGTTTCTTAAAAAGACTTACCCTGAACCCACCAGAAGAGGGAGCCAGTGACAAATGATTCAGTTCTTGGTGGTGTTTTCTTGTCAAACAAACAACTAGAAAAAAAACCTACTGGCCAAACATCAGCCAGCCCAGAATGAATATTTCAGAGACCAACAGGCAGAGTTCCTCACCGGCTCCTTGCCATCCATGGCCTCCAGCCACAATCTTCTGTTGGACTCCGACAGTGCCTGCAGTGTCATCACGCCATGCCTGGAAGGATTTCAGAGAAAAGCTGCTCTCAGTCTGATTTCATTGCCTTGGGGCACCTGGACAGACCTTGTTTACACTGGCTGAAACCGCTATAAAAGGACTATTGTGACTAAAATAGCTCATATGCAAATGCTTGACTTTAAGCTGTGCCCTCGGTTGGCTCGGTGCTTCACATCTCACTCCCAATTAGATGCTACATGTGCTTAATATTACAGTATTTATTTTTATTTTTTTATTTGCACCCAACATGCATACACCTTCACATCATCTGAGTTCTCGTGTCTCATCTCAACATGTGTTACATAGCCTGAAACTGTTCTGAGCATTACGTGCAGTTGATACACAGCACTGCCACAGGATGTAGTAAGCTGGTGATAACATTATCTGATGATACTGGCAAACAAAAACAAACCCCACCCACCCAGTAGTGATAGTTAGTACTAGTATGGAGCCATGTCAAGTTGCATGTGTTAACGGGTAATATTAACCAAATTATGAAATTAAACCAACTGATTTTTAATGTTCCCTCTAGTGGTGTCTCGCACTGCGGATAGTTTTGGATTTGTTTGACCAAGTTTTTAGATACCTGTCTCTGATATAAATGCCCCCACTCTCCAATACAGTGGAGGTGGAAGGAATTCCATTTGTGATGCTCACAACATTGAAAGCATTCAAAAGATCTAACACCATTTCTTTCCAGATAAAGTGACGCCATGTTATCAGTTTACTTTGGAAGTACTTTCTGTTGAAGTCTGTATGAAAACTGTAGACAGTGAGGTCTGTGGAGTACCGGGGACACGTTGCTGTTCAGATTCATTAAATAACATTTCTTTCATTGCTTTGAGCACCACAAATGAAATTCTATTCATTGGGCAAATCTGGGCAAATGGAATTAAACAATTTGCATGGCTGAATACCCCTTTAGTAATTTGTGTGAAACAAGCATTTAAAGATCAGGTTGGGAGCTAGTTGGCCTGATTCTGGCGGGGCTATAGGTTTATTATAATGAGGACAAATAGATGACTTGAAGCTGCCTGGAGCTTGGCCCACATTGTCCTTGTGGTGGGAACAAGCACCTTGGGGCATCGCCGTTTATGATAAATGAGTTGTCCTGCAAATAAAGTGCAGTTATTGTCCAAGCTCAGCAACACTCACCAAGGGTGAGCAGTGCAGGCCGAGCTGGCGCTGTGCAACACTAACGCCTAGTGATGATGAGCTACCTCTGTATTCTGATGTACACAGCACAATAATGAGCTCATATCAAGCTCTCATAATGTCTGACTAGATCAATTCAGCCACAGTTCATCAGCTGGCAGCTGACTTAGAAATGTTTGATCTTTGGCCAATCCCTTATCCTATTCCCTCAGTACGACATTAAATACCAATCAGTTATGAGTGTTCCCATACAGCTGAATGATTTCAAACTTCTAAAAAGAAGGCACAAAGATCAATTGATTCTCGGGATGACATCAATCAATGTATTATTTGAGTAATTGCAGTCAAGTGGAAATCATTTCAGAGTATGTCTGGTCTCCCTAAGCTCATATTGACGTGATTTTGTGAAGGCAACAGTATTTCATTAGAAGGGTTGAAGGGCAACACTGTACAATAACCATCATTTAGAAATGGCAAATTGACAGTTAATTCAACTTTAGCTAATAGGCATGTTACTGGTAACAAACAATGAACGTATGATTTATAATCTTTACTAATTATTAGGAATGCTATAATTGATGATCTTATCATTAGTTTAGCGCAGTATGAAATAATTAGTTTATAAATGTAGATAGTTAATACTTTGTCAATGGTCATTAATTGCTTGTAAACAATGTATGGATGGCTATTATTAAGTTGCAACTAATGCTTATATTAATTAGTTAATGATTAATAAGTGGTTAATTAAAGGTCCAATGTGTAGGAATTTCTCCCATCTAGCGTTGAGATCATATATCGACTCTCTCGCGCCACGCAGTTCAACGTATGTATTACAGCTACGGTAGCCTTCACGCTTCAAAAAGCCGGTCTCTTGCTCTTTTCAATATCCTTTTTCTTTTTCTGGGCGAAGAAGATGAGACTCCTGTTCCTGAAATGTGGATTTTGAATACGTGTGGTCCTCCATTTTTCCTTCTTCAAACTTGCCGGGGGCCGGGTAGCTATGATACCCGTTTGAACAACTAAACACGTTGCACACTGGACCTTTAAGCATCATGTGACATTATTTTGGCCCCATTAAATCCTTTTTTGGAGATCTCTAAAAGAGAAGATTATTTGATTATTAGAGCACTGATAATAGCTCTGTAAATAACCTCAATAGATGCTTTACAAAGTATTTATTTAACCACTACCCGGGGTTCTAGCCAGCACCAAATGAAATTCACCAGTGTCAAAATGACAAGAATTGAAAGAAAAAATAGCAATTAAAATCCTCTCCGAATGTGTTTAATAGGAATTTACCAAACGACCGTTGAACAAGCAGAACATAAACTTTGCTAGTCTCAGTTTTGCCGTCCAGAGTCAGGCTGTGTCAGACTCTCCCGGTGATTTTTACGCCAGTATTTAAATATTAATATTAGTTTTTAAGCAGTTTTGTTGATTGGGGTTTCATTTACTCAAGCGTAATAGACGGCTAGATAGATAACAGGCAAATGCATAGATTTCTGTCAAATAAGGTAACACGGACTTATTGCCTTTACTGTACGGGGACCAATCATGCTAAAGGAAGGATTTTGAGTGCGCGACAAAGCGGAAACAGGAAGCCTGAACGAGCTCGAGGGTAACCGGATGCCAGGACTCTCAGAGTGACTGCAAGTCTCTCTTGTAAACCTACTGGATCGAATCAAATCGAAGCATTGACGTCAATGCTGCTGCCAGTTCTGCCGTTGTTTACCTCGTTCTTCTTCTTCTTCTAGTCCGTAGAAATAGCAAAGTCGGTAGCCTTTCCTCGTTAGCGCCACCTCTGTTCAGGAGAAGACAGCAACTAGTGTTGCTACCACGCGGGAGTATAAACAGTTTCGGCGCTCCCATGACGTCACACTGGCGTTCGACAGGTCGGCTGCGGCTAGGATACTGCACGTTTAAGCCTACTGTTGTGCGTAGCCCCCCCCCCCCAAAAGGCCCATTCTGAGTCAGGAAAAACCCCGCTAACGAGGTATTAGAATCAGTTGCAACTTTATAATAGCCGGTTTAGAAATCATTTGGTAATCATTAACACATACTAAATATAATATATACAATTTGAATGACGTGTGTGACAATAAACTGTTAAAAGAACAAATTATAGCATTACTGACAAATAGTAAACAGTATTAAGTATCATTTAATTGTTTTTTAAGAGTAAAATAACTATTAACTCAAGTTGAATTTACTATCAATGTAGCATTTATCAGTGATGGTTATTATATAGTGTTACCGAAGGGGTGAGTTTGAGATTGAGAGAATGATACGATTAACAGCACACATGCAGCACATGCAACTGCTCTGAAAGGGCAGCACTGGTCAGTTCACATACCGGACTTTACAGAAAAACTGAAGCGGTCTGAAAAGAGTTCCACGACAGATGTCATTTCTACATCCACATGAACACAGAGAAAAGACGGAATGGGTTCAAAAAAAAGGAGTCAATATCGATGTTGAGAGCATACAACAAACAGGAGCTTGGGAGGGAGAGGACTTGAGGAACATGCAGGGTACAAACAGAGCTGAAAACATCTGGCAGTCTTTGAAGATGTTAATCAAACCTGAACAGCTCTTGCAATGCTGAGTACTCCCATGATAATCTAGGTCAATTGCAAGTATCAATTGGGTTCAATAGAACACAAAATGCATGAGTACAAAAAACATCCACATGCGCTTCCTCAATCTTTAAATAGGTTAGTTGTAAAAAAACAAAAAACAAAAACATGAATTTACCACTGTTTCCATGTGGGTAACTTTTGCTTTGATAGACAGCTAATATGTGAAAGGATTGTTCAATTTAAAATTACACTTACTGTGAACTGTAAAATGCCATGCCATGGTAACTACCATTATTCACACTAGTGGTGGAACGGTACATGTATTCGTATTGAACCGAAACGGTACGGCCGTCTCGATTCTGTGCATGAATTTACACGGAGAATACACGGTATAAAAATAAATAAAACTTGCGTGCAAATTGATGAATGTAATGCGGAACTAATGTAATGCGGAACTGTTAGATACGCAGGTTCTTTAGGGACACCTAATCTGTAGCCCCCGCCTTAGCTCTGAAGCTCCAAAGGGGTAAGCCTCTCTTCAGAACTCAAACCTCCTATGACGCCATTTTGATGCTGCCAAACGCTCACCCACCGTTAGCATTCCATTGACTGCCATTCATTTTGACGTCACTTTGACAGCGAATAACTTTACATCTGAAGCGTTTAAAGACTTTATTTGTCCATTGTTTATTTCTGAAGAAACACGACAGTAGCAGACGTTTTTGTAAAAATAGGCTAACGATTGTGTCATAACCACGCGACTTACTGTCGCACAGTAGAGAAATTACCGCATAGTACAGGAGAAGCTCGCAGGCAGTCTCGACTTACATTAGCTGTTTATGTTTAATTACTAATGTTAACTAGCATTTTAGTTAGCAATAATTAGCCTGTGCCTATGTTATCTACTTACATTTACCTACGCTCTCCGTCTCTAAAAAAATTGGGAATGATTGAGATTTCTCTTGGCACAGCTACCAGAAGACTTACAACTTTCAGACAGGTTGCTCACGGCACATTTACGTCGTCTCTCTCAGTTGGAGGCTGCGCAGTAACGCTCAGCCATCACCGGAAAAGTGCTTCTAATATCCTTCACTGGTCTCCGTCCAGAGCAACGGGATCTGTTGGTCAAGTTTATATACTGTCTATGTGAAGCTCTGATTGGTGCCACCTATGTAGCCGAGCTCCGCCTATGTATGCAGTTTGAGCCAAAGATAGTGCGAGTGGAGGCGACCCACAAGAGTTAGAGGACCCACCGGCCTCTTTAGATCGCAAGTTTGGGAAAACTTCGGTTTCCCAGTCAGTTGCAGTAGTACAGGCGAGAGAGTGGTGGGTAAGACTGCTGTTGTAGATTAGTGTTATGTTTCCAGCGTCGCGGCTCCGAACTGTAACATTAGTTGGGACAGACGCCTTGTTTCTTCAGGCTAACCAGCTTTAGCTAACTAGCCAGGCAGGGAGCAGCTTTCTGCTGTGAAAAATGGCCGGGAGACGTTGTGATAACGTTGCATTAATCAGGTAATTTACTTCGTCTTTGCAGAGAACAGTTTTATAGCTGATTGACTTATTATGTTTACAAGTTACAGATGGAGTCTGGAGATGATGTGGGGCACATATTGTTTACGGTTTACATCTTACTTTACACACTTCAGGCTGTTGCGGCTAGCTCAGGGGACAGACTGTAGACACTAGGTGGTACAGCCTGAGACATGCACATAAAAAAAATTGCCTTCTGCATTTTTTTTTTTTGCTTTTCCCTCAAATGTACCGAAACGAACTGTGATGTCTGAACCGAGGCATGAACCGAACAGTGACTTCTGTGTACCGTTCCACCCCTAATTCACACCATTTACCAAAAGGCAGTATATTATGTAGTATATAGTATATTGTACAGTATATTGACATCAAATAGATTTGGTGATGTGTAATGTTATGATGATAAATGATGTAAATGATGATGTAAAAATAATGAACGAAGCTTCCGTGTCTGAAAAGTGAAGCAAATGCTGAAGTGTCTTAAAGCTGCATTCTATCTCATTTCCAGCAGGGGACGACTCCGCTGGTTGCAAAAAGCAGTCTGTTTGTTTAGAAGTCTATGGGAAAATGAGCCTACTTCTCTCTCGATATATTACTAGTAGACATTTTCAAAAAGAATTGATGGTCTCAATCGCTAGTTCTCAAGTCTTCTTCAATACAGCATGATGTTCCTTTTGTAAATTATGGTCCCATTTATTTTAAACTACTACTTTAGCGACTACACGCCGACCTGTCAATCAGGACAGAGGCTTAGCGATGCTAACCACGGCACTGTGGACATTCAAATAGACCTGAACTTGTTTTTGGGTGTTGTGTATGTTTTCTTAACCTTCGACCCTCTCACTGTGCGTTTTCACTTCGTCAAAGTTAATTGGAACATTTTGGTCGCCTAAAAAAAGTCTGAAAAAGTTCAGCGTTCTGAGAACTAAGCTCGCTAGCGGACGCTAGTGTTAGCTGGTAACTTAAGGGAAAGTTTGTTTTTCTGTACTGCCGTACATGCAGATGAATCGTGCCAAAACCCAGCGCTCCGCGCTTACCCGCTGGTAAATCTCCGCTGGATGACACGCTTCAGAAGGGTTGAAAATCCACAACTTTTCCCTAAACAACGCTGGCTTGCCTGCGTCATCCTCCCCAGCTCCAACCTCTCATCAAAAATCATCACATCCGGTTGCAAAAAAACAAGATGGCGGCGACCACATAGCCAACCTCCAGGCTTCAAACCAGCAGCCTATAAACCAATGGGTGACGTCACGGATACTACGTCCACTATTTTTACTATGGTTTTTCCGAATAGTTTTCTCTAAAATAAATGTTGAAATGCTAGAGCTGGTGGTTATAGTGTTAAATATCATGTTTTGTGTATGTTTTTTAGTCCATGTAAGATGACAAGACATTTTTGGGAACATGCAGAGGATTCAAATAATCCCAGACCTCTCCATCACTTCAATATCGAAGCAGAAACGCTTGTCGATGGAGTCCGTTTTCCTCCGAATGCAGGACTTGAGCTTGAACATCTCCGGCTGGTTCACGACGAGACCATTCTGAAAGTAAACATATCGTACATTCATCAAAGCTAATTACAATGAAAAATGACAAGTCTAAAAATAGCAACACAATCATCCTATTAGTAAATACAAAAAAAAACGTGTAGGATGGCTGTCTCATAAAGTTTGCACTCATTTGTAAGTGCAAATACTTGAAAATGAAGTGCAAGAGATTGTTCAGTTGATCGCGCACAGGTTTTCATTCCTTTCTTGTTATTTGTGGATTTTGTTATCTTTGAACCATTCTTGTCAAGCCTTTCGCTTTCTGTTCCCATGTCGCAGTCCTGTCATCTTGACTTTATTTTTCTTTTTTTCCCCTCAGGGGTAATACATTCTTATAAGACTCAAGGGGATTTGTTGTTACACCCGCACAGATTATACTTGCTCAGTCGTTTCTCAGCTTTTGTCATTTGCACGGGCAACTAAACTGAACTAAAACTAAACTACCTGTTTCCCGGCAGATTTGGTTTCAGTGTTGCTCATGGTGAAGGTCTTGTTGCCTTTCTCGTATGTGCAGTAGTGACGTGTCCAAGTGCATCCCAGGGGACCTGGGACAGAAAAATGAAGAAAATAGTGCTCGCATTTTTCTCTGAAAAACAGGCTTCTGGAAAGACTTCTGAAAAGCAATTTGCAATCAAAGTGTGATAAATCAAATGTTGTTTATCACTGCAGATAAAAATGTGGGTATCTCTCCCCTTGTTTGAGAGCACATCAAAGTGAATCGGTAAACAGGATGAATTATGAGCTTCTGTGTGAGAGGATGTCCTCTGCAGAGGCCTGGGAAAAACTCAAGACATGTTTATGGTGATGGATGTAAAACCATGCACTTATAAGTGAGGTGGGGGGGGGATGTAAGAGGGCCTGGCTGGCTGGAAGCCCAGCGACAAAAGACTCACGTTTCTCCTGGACGTACAGGAAGCCTTCCATCGTCCACTGGCCCGGGGGTTTATAGTCCTGATCTGCAGACCTTATCCTCTTCATCAGCTTCTCCACTTCCTGCTTAGTGCTCATAAAGTTGTTTCGTGTCTGCGCAGATCAAACGCAGGATTGGATTATAATTGCATTGAGAGAGGAAGTCTTGTGCAACTGTTTTCTGCAACTTCTCATCTCAAGTACCATTATTTTGCCTACAGTACATCATGGAGCAGACCAGAAACAGATAAAAGGCAACGTCTGACAAATGCTGCACATGAGAACACCTGGGGAAAAGAGCACATTGGCGAGCCATTTGGAAATACCAGACACGGTATCTAATCGAAATGAAATGCATTCATATTGGACGAATACCCTTGATAAGAGGTGATCCAAAATAAGGACAGAGACTCAATTGGTAATGCTCCCAGGAATCCTCTATTTGGGATTGTAAAAGGTCAGTAGGCTGAGGCTGTTTCATATCCCATACTAGAGAGATGCTGAGACAGCTTCACCTTCTCCGGCTCCTATTAGAGCCCTCTGCTTCTGAGGACACGGAGAGAGGGTTACGGAGTGGAAATTGTCAGGGCAATGGCGCTGACATTTTGGGTCAGAGAGAAATTTGAGCCCTCGGGCTGCAAGTGGTGAGGTCATGGTGATGGAAGGAGAGGGTATGGCAGCAGCTAGTTTTACTCCTTAATTCTAACTCTTTTTCTTTTGGACACAGTACCAATAAATGGCCTGCGGTAACTGCCTGCAATACAACGCTCTGAAAATATTGATCCACTGTGCAGCAGCAAATCTAATTTAATCACACAACTATCCATTTGTGAAAACTGGGCTTGTTATACCGGTGGTATGATAAGCTGCAGAATCTGATTACCGTGGCTGGTTGCCTTTGTGTACAACCCCCGAGGTGTTGAGACTTACGTTCTGTAGGTTGAACTGCAGCTGCTGTTTGTACGGCTCAAACTCGTGAGCCAGCTCATATCCTTCATGGTAGAATGTGAACAAGCCCTGGAGGAAGGCCAGGAGCTGGAGAGGAACAATGTTTAAGGGTGATTTGCTGAGTTAATATAGAGCTTGATTACTAATTTACACGAGAAAGCACATTTAAAAAAAACAACAACAAAAAAAAACCCAGGTACATTGCGACATAAAATGTTCCACTTTGAACACCCAAAACGATAATCACTACTATAATCACACAATTATCATTCGGTGTCTCGAAAACACGGGGAATCCAGTCTGCAGTGGTTTCTATTTTTCAACCATGAATTTCATTTTAATACTGCCGTGTTATGAATTTGCTTTCATTTTGTGCCATCAATCAATTTGGCAGTAAATGTCACACTCTGTGGATATCCACGTTTAATTATAATGTACTGTACATGTGCATCGTCAGTTAAAAACTAATTAACTTCTCATTAAACAGGATTGTACTTTGTGGAAAAATTAATTTGCAATCTGACGAAATCATATATTTTCATCTCGATGCACTGAATATAGCACGCAAGAGGCCAAAAAAAAGAAGAAAACTTTCAGAAAGTTGTAGTTCTTTATGACTGACAGATATTGATATTATTTTCTGTATAACACAAACAGCCTTGGCCATCATGGCAAAAAAAATAAATGAAAAAAAAAGCCCTGGCAGTATTGTTGGAGGAAAAAGCTGATTCCATCTCTAACATGGAGGATCGCACAAACATTGAGCTGCTCTCAGTCAAATCCTCAGACACAACAGCTGATGTGATTTCCAGGATGATGCTTGCTATATCAAATGTTCAAGGATGGACCGTGCTATCCGTGCCCAGATTCATCACAGGCAAGGTTGAGCCTTGTCAATGTGTCCCACCACTACCTGGGGCCGGGAGATTTACATTTCTGGCCTGGCTTATGGGTGAGCTGCCAGTGGATGTAAACTAAATGGGAGTGGTTTTTTTTTTTTTTTTTTTAAACATTCACTTTGCTCCCATCTTACATTCTCTGACATTTCACGCCTAGAGAACTTAATGTTTCCTGGTAACTTGTCCGCTAAATATATTCGAATCGACAGGTAGGTGGGGGCTTTTATAGAGGCTTTAATTTGCACTTGCACTTTGTCTTGTTTTGTTGACAACAGCCATTTCACCTAATTTTACCCACTACCTTCCCCAAACGGATCGACTTTATTACAGAGAATTTGTAATGAAGATGACAAATGTGTGGAACATACAACCGTAGACATATACCTGTTAGAGACATCATTGTGCAAGTCTTCAGGAGACAACAGACATTTAAAAAAGACACCTCCATCAGCAGTGAGCTCAACATTTTTAATTATATGCCACTTAAACTAATCTTATAGATACATATTTAGTAAAAAATAAATAAATAAATAAAGGCAAATCAATTACTGCATCTTCAATAAGCATTAAGCACTAATTGAGCACAGAAATATAATGTTAAACTTTTCTTACCGGCTCAACAAACTCAAATTTCTTCTTTTCTTGCACTTCTTGTATTTTGAAAACGTACTCAAGGGACGCATCATAGAAGAGTTGTCTCTCCTTATCAATCTGCGTGTCAGCCTGAGCGTGAGCAAACAAACTCTGGGTTGGTGTCATGACAAAGACTTGGGGGTGGGGGGGGTGGGGAGCACTGGACAGAGAGTCAATGCTTACATCACCGCGGTGAAACGGTGTGTGCTTAGGGAAGTGATGAGCAAAAAAAAGAATAGTACACAAACAGCCAGCATTATTTTGAGGAGACACTCAGCCATAAAACAGCCTTATTCAAAGACATTTGTTTTTGGTTTTACCTCCTGCAGATAGGCTTCCTTCTTTTTGGATGATAAGCTGAGGTGTCTCTCAAGCGTGGAGTAGTATTTCTCTGTTTCCTTGTCGAATTTCTTCTTCCCCTCCTAAAAAACATCCACAAGACACATGAAAGTGGTGTGTGTGTGTGTGTGTGTGTGTGTGTGTGTGTGTGTGTGTGTGTGTGTGTGTGTGTGTGTGTGTGTGTGTGTGTGTGTGTACTGCCACTAGGTGGAGGTCTAACTACATTTTCACGTCATTTCAAATTCCGGTCAATAGATTATTACAGGTCATAAAAGGGGCCATATAGACTGTGTAATGACGAGTAGACAATGTCGGCGTAGTCAATAAGGACTATGTATTATCAATAGGCCAATATACACTATTATTCTCACCATGCCCCAGCCCTGGGACATCAGAGTGTATATATTCAATAGCATAATGCATATGGCACTATCACAGACAGGACTGGCTGGATGGATGCCGTTTGCATTTTCCTTCCTTGTTATGCTCCACCTGCAAAGACAAGTCAAGCTCCATAGTCACAAGTCACAGGATTCAGACAGGCTGTCCCAGAAGACTCTGGAGGAAGGAACGGGAAATGGGCTTTTCATGCCAGATGCCCATCTATAAAAGCATACGGACTAAGAGATTGAACATTTCACCAAACAAAAAAAAAAAGATCCACTTCACAGGCCTTAATCAAACTCTGCCCAAGCAGAGAGAACATGTCTGTGTGAGGGCAATAAAGTGTCTCATCTGCAAGTCTGACCTCCAAACAAAGCTCTGCCCACTTAATGCCCATCTCGCTATGCAAACATTCATAAAGGGGCTAGTGGAGGGACAGAATAAGAACCGGTGGAGGGGTGGGGGATATGTGACTAAACGGCCAATGTAACCAGATCCCGCTTGTTTGTTTTCATTCCCATGGCCCTCAAATTTAGCAAGTCTAATCTACTAGCTACTGATATGACCTAGAACAGTGTTCTGCCTCTGCGACCCCCACAGCAGTTAAACACACTGGAGGAATTCACCACTAGACGCTGTAACCCTCCTACATAACTATTACAAGTACAACATAAAAATCAATACATAATTTCATGTAGCAGCATCTCATTTCCATCTTTCTTGTCATGTCTGGCCCAGGAATGATCTTTTCAGGAATGTGTGTGTGTGTGTGTGTGTGTGTGTGTGTGTGTGTGTGTGTGTGTGGGGTGGGGGGGGAATCAATTGTGTATATGCTCACTATTCAGAAACAAACAGAAAATAAACAGGTGGATGATAAAATAAACACATGATTAAATATATATAATAAAGGGAGCCGACTGTCTGTCATTGTGAATGCTGTTGACGTGACATTATTTTGTGAGCACTCATACTACTGAAGCCCTGGGGTAAATACCCACACACACACACACACACACACACACATAGCGGATCACATTAAATTAAGAGCTTTAGGTTTAGCTGAGCCCCACAGTCACAGTAGGAATCTCTCAGCATTGCTGACCAGTGTGAGCGTGCCAGAAAACTCCTCGCAAACCCCCCCTCCACTCCGTATGTCTGGACAAACTCTTTCCCACTAACAAAGAGAGCGGGGAGTGACTCAGAGCTGCAGTGAATCTGTGAGGCAGAGCCAGCCTGATTAAGTCACCAAAAGTGCCCTGCTTTGCTTTGAACCAGGCAGGACGTGTATAAACTGGCGCTACCGTAATAATACCCTAGCAGAAAACCAAAAAGTTTGTTGGTTGGTTGGTAATCCCCCCCCCACAATGGATATATTTGTGCAATCACAGTGGAATATGAGCAATGTAAATTGCAAAGACTCTCCTAGAGAAGGAGGGAGCAGAGCAGGCAAAGGGCTTTGATGCCCAACACGTAGTGGCAGAGGACATAGATGTGGATAGATATATATATACCCTAAAAAACACATAGGGCGGGGGTTTCTGACACAGAGCTATGCCAGCGGCCCAGAGTAATCAGCTGGCTGGCAATGGATGAAGCCGAAGCACTTCCCAACACCCTGTGGTGCACAAAACACACATGAACCAACCACTCGGGAGATTTCCTCATCTGATTGCTTTGTTCACCCTCATGAATACGATGCAGAAAGAGAATATTTGGAGTAGTGGAATTTCTGACTGGCAGATCTCATGTTGCTGTTAAGAGCGCTTTGATGCCAGCTGTAGTAAGGGTGAGTTTGCTAATTGCTAATGCAGCGTTGCAGGGAGGGAAAATTATGAGAGAAACTGCAGACAGCTTTTCTTCTGGTCATCAGGTGTTCTCGGCGTGCTAAAGAAAGGACGCTGAAAACAGGCGTGAAGACGGCGGGAGGAAGATTTGGACGCTAGCCGTACAGCGGCGGTTTTGACACTGGCCCTAACGAGCCTCAGGGCCATCATTTCTGAGCCTCTCATCCCCATGGTAACAGATGTAAGCAGCATGGGAGGTCGAAATGTGTCTGTGTGTGTGTGTATAGAGGAAAGAAGCCCAGATACCACACACACACACTACACTTCCTCACTTCCGTTCAACACCCTGGAATAATGCAAACGTCAATGGCCGGCGAGGCATCACGTGCAGCATATCTCGCCACATGTTCATTGTAAATGGATTCTCCGAGCGGTGACATGAAAGGGAGAACTCCGCAACCTATCTTGATGAGCTCATTAGAGGAAGCTAATTGGAGCAAGGCGTCCAGAATGGCGATTAAATTGCAATAGCCGGGGTTGTTTTGATGCTCCACCATACATGAGCCGGTCTCGCTTCCACAGGGGGGGGAGAGACAGAGAGAACACAAGGCTTCAGCGCGGGTTTCAGTTACTTTGGTGCAAAGCCAACAAATGTCTCCCTTCTTACCTGGAATCCAACTTCCCGAGTAGACATCACAGACAGCAAGAAGTTGGCCAATTAACAAGAAATAATTACAAACATCTGCTTCTGCAGAGGTCAAGAACAAATACCCAGACTTGTAAAAATACTACACTAGTGTGTGTGAGGCAAAGTGCAAAGCTTTAGTCTAAAACGTGATGCCTCTGCTCTCTCTGACACATGCTATAAATCTAAAGTGATAAAAATAGAAAAAAAAGCTCCATATCTGATCTGAGACCAACTCTGAAGGTCTGAGCAAAGCTGCAGGGAGATAAAAAAAAAAAAAGCGTGCATCTCCATCAACCTTCCAAAGCTTCCAATACTGTATCCTCTAGGGATCCCTTAGGCTTCTCCCAACAAGATCGACCTAAACCTCGCTCTCACCACTTGCAGTGACCGGCGACATCATGTGTGGGAAAAGACCGGTTGAATCATCAGGAAGTTTGGAGTTCCTTGTTAAGATGACACACAGGATGATTATTTGTTTTAGACTACATTACCGCTCAGTGATGACCAAGGAGCTTCCTCAGACTAGCCTAATTACATCCGAGGTAACAGGAAGGAAGAATTAAGGCCATCTTCTAATGGATCCCGATATTAATAGTACTGTAAGAGTTTCTTTTGTTTTGTTATGCATTTCATTTCAGTGTCCACTCTAACAATTGCTGTGTCCAGCTTCCAAGATTAAAGATTACGTTAGTTAGTGAACCCTAACTGCAGGGCAGTCTTGTGTTTAACTTTCTCTTTTTCTTTATTAAACCCAAAGACAGGAAGACTGACAGGAGAGGTTACCCACAAAAGGGAAGGATGTGAAACACAAGTTCTGTGTTCAGTGGGTTACACTTTACTTGAAAGTATCTACATTAGAGTGACATGACACTGTCATGAACGAGTCATAAACGTTTATGACATAACGCTTCTTTTAGTAAGTGTCATTCGGTTTTTGTCATGACAAGTTATGGTTAGGGTTAGGGTTCATGTGTCATGACTGTGTCATGACAGTGTCATGTGTTCATGACAATGTCATGTCACTCTTATGTAGATACCTTCAAGTAAAGTGTTACCGTTCAGGGCCACTTTTGGCTCCAGACAACAGTCAATACACTGGAATAAAACACAATATGACTACAAGCCATTATGTCAGCTCATAATTCAAAATGATTCTGAAGTCCTTGTTTAATTTGCAGTGCGTAGCAGATACGGTCCTTCACAAATTGTATGTAAAAACAGAAATCCATGAATTCCCCGTCAATGATTACCAGAATAACACAACAGTGACATTAGTCGTCTTTAATAACCAATCATTTTCTTTAAGATTATGTGAAAATGTTTCACTGCGCATTATTTCTAAAATATAACGTTATAACAACAAAGCGTAATACTCCTGACTTACTTTACTTTGAGGCCCTCTAACTTTAATTTAGTTCTGTATGATGTTGCCGTTTGTATATAAACTAATTTAATACATAATGTCTGATATATTTACAGTGGGTGGCTGCTGCCTTGAAACAGGTAAAGACCGACCTCTCAAGGTCTACTTTGACTGCCTTGTGAAATTCTAGCGATCAGGAGAAAAAGTAATTACTTTCTGAAAGATTGTTGTAATGGTGTTTCTGCTTTATTGGGTAGGGCACAGTGGGAAATGATGGGACAGACATGAGAATAATGGAAAGAAATATTTTTAATTTGCATCATCTTATTCATGCGTTTCGTTGTTTGTTTTTTTGCAGCAGAAAGTTTGCAGTCACTTTCATTATTTTTCACTTCTCACTGTGAGAAGTGTTTTTCAAAGCCTACTGAAGTTTTCTTCATCATGAATCTATGAACTGACAATCTGAAAAACTTTATTACTAAGGCTGCATCTAACCATTATTTTCGTTGTCGATGATATTTTCTCGATTAATCTATAAATTGGTTGCTCTATAAAATGGTGAAAAATGTGGCTCAGTGTTTCCCAAAGCCCAAGATGACGTCCTCAAATGTCTCGTTTTGTCCACAACTCAACGATATCCAGTTTACTGTCACAGGGGAGTGAATAAACGAGAAAATATTCACATTTAATAAGCCGGGAATCAGAGAATTTTAACTTTATTTTTCATAAAACATGACTCAAGCCTATTAATAAATCATCAAAATAGTTGCCGATTAATTTAATAGTTGACAATTGATCTATTCATCTTGGCAGCTCCACTTATTACGCAACATGATCTGCACATCTCCAGGGCATCAATTCCCTCTTTGACCATTTGGTGTTTTACGTACGCCTGAGATAAATAACTGTGCAGTGCAGTGTGCAACAGCGCGGTGGACGAGAGCAGCAGACGTTAGTTAGCTACCTTGTGTCGGGTTCGCTCCGTGGAATGGATGAGTAGACTGGATGTTTTCTACAGAGATGATGTAGCAGCATGTTTGCAGCTTAAAATGATCCCAAACTTTGTCGTTTTCTCTTGACTGTCTCTTCTCTCAACCCCTCACTATTTTCACTGTCTTCCTTCATTTTGTAATCTGCGCCGTCGGTCTTGTGTCCAGCGTCCGCCCGTTGTGCGCTACTAATAATCATCCGTGCGGAAACACAGTGAGCCGTACAACGTTAGGTACATTGATTAAACAAAGCTTCGAGGCGAAGAATTTTGCATCGAGGATTTTTAGTAATCGAATTATTCGAGTTACTCGAAGAATCGTTTCAGCCCTAGACGAAACCCTGAGTTAACTAACATCCCCACAACTTTTGTCAAACGATATCGCATGACCGAAAGAACAAGATCCAGGGTACAAGCGGTCGAAATGGGTTTCCTCAGGAGGGTAGCTGGCGTCTCCCTTAGAGATAGGGTGAGAAGCTCAGTTATCCGTGAGGAGCTCGGAGTAGAGCCGCTGCTCCTTTGCGCCGAAAGGAGCCAGTTGAGGTGGTTCGGGCATCTGGTAAGGGATGCCCCTGGGGCGCCTCCCTAGGGGAGGTGTTCCAGGCACGTCCCAGCTGGGAGGAGGCCTCGGGGAGACCCAGGACTAGGTGGAGGGATTATATCTCTAACCTGGCCTGGGAACGCTCGGGATCCCCCAGTCGGAGCTGGTTAATGTGGCCCGGGAAAGGGAAGTTTGGGGTCCCTGCTGGAGCTGCTACCCCGCGACCCGACCCCCGGATAAGCGGATGAAGATGGATGGATGGATGGATGGATATCGCAGGCAACACAATCCAATCCCAATGAAAATGTATACAATGATCGTCCTTGCCCAGCCCTAACTGCCAGTGTCTTTTTGAAACAGAATTCAAGACAGACGGAGAGAAGTCAAGGCTTTCAGTCATGTGCCTGAAATAGGTACTTATCTAAGTCTACCAACTTACCACAACATCCCAAGGTTAATGAAAGTATAAACATGTACTGTGTGTACTGTGTGTATTATATATATATATATATATATATGATTGAAAAGTTTAAGTGTAGCCCATAGCTGGCGAGCATATCTTCAAACCACTTAAATTCATCTCTATTCACCCCACAGCGTCTTGGTTAGCATATTTTGGGATTTCATAGCATGAATGCAAATGTCATCTCTGCCTCTGGAGACCACAAGTGGCCAAGAATCATCTGAAGTCTGTGCGCCCTTTAGCATGAGGACAGCTCAAATTATCGTGGCCATCTGACTCGCATCTGGGTCTGTCTGCACTCATTCCTCACACTCAACTAGTGAGGGACCCCTATGGTGCCCCTAATGTTGAAGACCCTCAAAGGGAATATAATACTGTTGGGACTGCCACCCACTCGTTCGACCATTCATGGGTTTTTTTTAATGGAGAAAGTGTCCCTGGGGTCTTAGAGAATCTGACAACCAATAAAGACACACATATTGTGGACGTAGCTTTAGGCAGTTTCCCTTTAATGGTTCTCAGTTTGTGGGAAGGAAAATCTACACAACAGGACTATGTGAGAATTCAGGCCTCAGGTTGAAGTTTTAGGAGATCAGTTAGCAAATTAGTGGAAGAGCAGAAGAGCTAACTGTGTTGTAGATGTACCCTGAAACCAGGACAGATTTCCATTCCTTATTTCAGTTCTGAAAGTATTGTTCTTTGCCTGGGAAGTTATCAACTTCCAGTTTACAAAAATGTATCTGAAACTGACAAAAAAGTCTAACAGAAATTTCAGCTCTACATCCTGGTTTGGCAGCCAGCACATATGGTAAATCCATGTTCCAGTGCAAATACATGAATGTTTGAATTCTCGTGGCTTTCTTGATGTGTACTTGTTATGCACTGTGCAAAGTTTGAGGCTTTTATTCCAAAAACATTTGGCTGAGGCTTGTACGAAGCAGACTGTGCCTATAATATGGTCTGCAGTGCTGCAGTCAATCTGCTGGTGGGTTATGGCCATGGAAGTGTTGTGCTTGTGCCTCAAAGAAGCTGATACACTGGTACGTAACCTCAGTGGGATTACTCGCAGTATACCCAAAAAAGGCAAGAGTTCCCCGTTTGTCCATCTGACGTCCTCAGACATGAAGCGCAGTAAGTGGAAGGGTCAGACAGCCTGCAGATCTCTCCAGGTTCTCGGAACAGTGGAAAGTTGCTCAGCCATTCGTGATGTCTGCCTTTTATCTCACTCTTGTTGGGCTAATGTTTAGCGGGGGATGGGCCGTAGGAGGAGAGAGCTATTAGGAGGAAGTGGTGGGAGAAAATAAGAGGTAGTGGGAGTGACGAGGGCTGTTGCTTTTAAGAAACCATTTTATAAACATAGAGAGTCGGTGCAATAATACTGAGCACTGTGATGGGGGGAGGGGTGAGAGAAAGAGATGGCAGCAAAATGTGCCATTTCATTATGGTCGATACATGTGATGGTTGAGACATGAAGTGACAATGGTTATCTAGTCTGGGCAGTAAAAAGGATTGGGTGTGAGGCGATTGATGTTCATACCTCAACCCTGGGAAGAGAAATAGTTCTTTAACAATGCAGCTTGGCTTGTGGAGACACCAATGAGTACAGCACCATGTACATTTAGTTATGATACAGTGTGGATATATGTTACTGTAATAGTTGGTTTTATTTCTTTTTTTCATCAGTAGTACATCTTGTCTGGAATTTGTATTCTTTTCTTTTCTTTAAATATGTTTAAAAATATGTAGATTCATTTGTAAATTGGTGGCAAGCATGTACAGCCGTCTTTAATTTTAATGTTAGGTGGGTTTCTTTTACAAGACCTCAAGGTTGTTTTTTTTCATCCCACAGGTGCATTTTCTTATACTATTGTATATTTCTTCTTTTTCTCTTTCTTTCATATGCAGAAAACAGACAGAAGACAGAATGAAGTTTAGTAAAATGACTACATTTGTGCAGACCAGTGGCTGTCAAGTCAGATGGGTAAGAGTGTGACTTTAAGGCTGGAATGTACCTTAAAGTGTTTAGGGCGATGTAAAGAAGTGCAAATGATTCACAGAGTTCAGTGTAGAGTGAGCAGTGGACTCAGAAACTCAGTGGGAGATCTGTGTAAGGGCTCCAGCTCTACCCGCGTGTTCATGTGTGATCTCATCAAGGCCCAGACCACAAACAAGCTGCTGTATTTTCATTTGATGACTTTGCGTTGGCCAGGAATGAAAGCATGGCTTGTAGCAACAGGCCCACACTGTTTCTATGCAGTCAACTCCGGCTTTAACAACATATCCACTGTGGATGCAGGATGCCTTCAAGCAACACTCGGCAAAACCTCTGCTGATAGCGATCCTCTGTGGCCAATAGGTGAGGGAGAAATGCATCGCATGTAACAGGATTACAAAAAGGTGAATGCAATATAATGCATTAAAAATGTCTTGATCATACAGAAGCATCTTTGAAGGGAGAACAGCACTCAGACTGTGTCTTTGCACACTTTCATGTTTGCTTTTGCATAGAAATGCATGAAATGAAATACTGTGTGATAGGGCTGGGTATCATTCAAAAATGTTTTCGATACCAATACCGTCAATTCGATGTCGATTCCTAAACTTTTTCCCGATACAGAATTTTTAAAATCCATTTTAAAAGGACAATTCCGGCGCAAAATGAACCTAGGGGTTAATAACATATGTGTACTGAGTCGAACGTTCTCTGGGACATTTTTTCATGCTAATCGAATGTGTCTCTAGCTTGAAACAAGCTACCGCAAAATGGTGGTTAGCTGCTAACGCTAGCTTTCGGGGCAGAGGGTAAATAGCTATTTTATACCACTAACAAGGCTCAAAATAGCACCACACTTCAACGGTAGCATAATGAGGGTCCCTACATGCAAACCGAAGCATTGAGAACTTTGTAAGTGTACAGACAGTTTATTAAAAAGATAGATTATAAAGGCAGTAGCGTTCATGTTTACATGCGGGCGCCATCTTGGAAAACAGTCATGACCAGTCGAATCACGAACGCTGTGTTTGAGCTATGTTACTGGTTACTGGTTGCACGGCGTTCGTCGTTTGAGTGTGGTGCTATTTTGAGCCTTGTTAGTAGTATAAAATAGCGATTTACCCTCTGCCCCGAAAGCTAGCTTTAGCAGCTAACCACCGTTTTGCGGTAGCTCGTTTCAAGCTAGAGACACATTCGATGTCCTTTAACAAAAATAAATTACTACATTACAGATCACAAATCTTTGTTTTTATTTTTCAATTCCTTTACACCCATGTAACGCACACTGTAGTCAAGCCTCTCAAAATACAACAACACACACGTGTGAGCCCTGTCTCTGTGTGTATCCTAGTGCTTTTGCTGCGTGCACCTACGGCGTTTAACGTTACGACAGCCAATCACAAGCATTTTTAGATCTTGGTTTTAGGTTTTACTCCTTTAGGTATTGAAATTTGGTATTAAATGACTAGGCATTTTTTCCGATACTCAATACTATGGAGGCATCTGGGTCGGTGCCTAAAAGTATCAAAGTTTAGTAGCCTACCTAGCCCCTTGTTGTGAAATACAGTAATCAGTACATTGTGTTTTTCAAAATTGAATATGTAATTTGTGTTAGAAGGAAATTGCACCCACAGCTCTGTTTGTGAACGTGCCTGCGAAAAAGACACATAATTGTTTTGTTTAATGTGCCAACTTCAGCTAAACATTAGCTATCCGCCTTCAAAAAACTGATTATCTTTTCAACCCACAAGTCGTAATATCTTTTAATATCGCACTCGCAAACTGACAACTTTGTTTACACCCTCTAGAGTCTTACTTTTAATTAATGATTTACATACCAGGCATGAAAACGGGTCAGGGATGAAAAAGGTGAGAAGGATATTACCCTTCTAGAGGGGTCCGGGGGCATGTTTAAAGCACCAATCTGATGCATTTTGAGATTTTTTGCCAACCAACAGTGTAATATTTCAGTATGCACTCATTAAAGTTAATTTGACTGGCAAAACAGTTAAAGTCCTTCTGACATTACACAATAATAAAAGTCCTAATTTTTTAAAATTAAAAAGTTTTGGATCAATTTTTACTTCTTCCAACCATATGTTAAATAAAGAGTCAATGTGGATTTACATATTGCAATAATATCATAATCCTACAATGAATCATTGTGAAAACTAAACTTTACTACTTTGGCCAGGTCATCATCAAAAAAGCTAATTAGTACCGGTACATTCATGATTTTGTCCATGTTGATATTAGCTATTTTATTTACATTTATTAAAAACGTTGCATTGTTTATCTTTTCATATAGCTAGACGTCTAAACTCTGGGATGTAAATACCTGCCATGCTGATTCCAAACAGACAGCTTTGTCAAGGCAGTTTGGGCTTCAGATGGCTTTTACACAGTGGCCATCGTTAATGACAAATCGTGTTCCGCTATGAACGTGCACACACGTATTGTTTGTATTAGGCCTGCACGATTAATCGTTATACAATCGCGATCTCGATTCACCCTGTTCACGACTGAATTTTTAAATAACTTCGATTTTGTTTTATTTAAAAAAAAAAACTGGTAAAAAAAAATTTACGAGCCGACTGCATCACAAACGCTACTACTTTCTTCTGTGAGTTTTAAACATAGACTGTATAAAAAACGTTTTAAAGAGCTCCCAAGCGCTGCAATGCTCTCCCTTCTCTTCATTGAAGCCTCTGTGTTTACAGGCTTGTGGTGATGCGCAATGTGCTATAGGTGCCAAAAGGTACTGCCAATTTGTTTTGTTTTGTCATGGTTCATGTGTGCAATAAACATCACACTTTGTGAGAAAAAAATCGTGGCAGAAAATTGTGATATCAATTCTAAGCAAATGAATCGTGATTCATATTTTTCCCCAAATCATGCAGGCCTAGTTTGTATCACAAACACGGTCGGTCAGTAAAGGCACAGTCGCAGTCGCAACGGTAGCAGTCGTTGCCGGTAACGTACTCGTATTTCAGAGTGCACGGACTGAAGCTTTGTGACTAGCAAGCACTGTCTTACCGCTGCTGCCGTACAGTGTCTTCCTTGAACATGAGCTGCAGAAGCAAGCACCCGGCTCCCTCAGTTTGAGGCACCAAGTGCTAAACGGCTTCCCGTCTCCCCCCTTTTCCTCTTGTCCTCTATTCATGCCCAGCGCCATTTGTTTTAACTACTTTCTCAACTAAAGCTGTATCTACATGCTCCAAGTTTGATAAACTTTGCCTCCATTTTTTTTAGCCGCGTTACCACGGAGACCACAGCGGCACCGCACTCACATTTCGGCAAAGACCCGCCCTACTTTGCATCCGATTGGCTAGAACTCGTTTCATTGGTAGGTGGAAGTTCGATGATTGGTTAAATCCAGCGCATCAAAAACAAATCCCATGTGGACTTTTTAATTTATTTATTTTTTCTAAAATAGTCATATGCCAGAAATCGTGCACCGGGCCCAAGTACTTAACCCCCCCGCCTTAAACATTTTCTCTTTGAATCTACACGATTCACTATTTTGGTTTCAAAATGGCGAATTTCGCCGAAAGGCGAGTGATTTTCATGTCTGACATACTGTAGAGGGGATGAAAGGGGGTGAGGACCAGAGGCTAGAGTGTCAAAGCACAATATTTTCTGCTTTTCAGTTGCTAATTGCACATGTATGTGGTGTATTACTGTACCTTGGCAGCACCGATTTGCTCCTTCCGAAACCTCTCCAAAGGAGTAATCAACACATCATCTGCATTCTGAATCTGAAATGAAAAAATAAAAAGGAAAATACAGACACGTCAGACTGAAAGATGGGATCTGACTTACTGGAACCTTCTGAATAATTCAACATAACCATTAGATGGTAAAACATCACAAAAACCTTTAATCTAGTCATTCAGATTTATTACAATTGGTCTGGCTTTGCCCAATGTGCCAGAAAGTGTATGACACACAAGAAATTATAGCACCGAGAATTATCCAGCACAAGACCAAAAAAAATAAAAAATACAGATACATTGAGTCCAAACACAAGTGGAGGATAGAGCAATCACATTCATTAATATCTCTTAAGCCTGTGACAATGAACAATGTGCTCCTGCAAGGTACCCAAAATGAGTACAGCAGCGATAAGAGATGAAGCACTCAACAATGGCTCAGCTAGATACAAGAAAATGGAGCCTTTTTATGTGAGCTGTGAAGCACCAGCATTGTCAAACCTGGCTGAAATATGACGCAGCACAGCAGATGAGGGAGCTTTACAACTGCAGCCTGCCATGCATTTTAATGTTTGAGGTATATCTCCAGATATTGGTGACCTCTCCTGCGCCACGACTGGAGTCTCTGCCTTCTCATTCCAGACAGAAACAGATTAGGTGAGATGTATTGTGCCAATTACAGTCAACGCCCAATCCCTGCGACTGAGCGTTTCAAGGAAAGGAGCCATTAAGGTGCTTCTGAATTTCCCCGAAGATGGGCTTTCATCCACTGAGATCAGATGACATCAGGCTGGTGGCGCTGCTCTACAGGACGCGTCGTCACAAATGACATGCCTCTCAGGTTGATTTAAGGTTGTTATTCTATGAGGTGAGTGTATGTGATAAACTAAGGGTTGAGCTCTATAATACTTCCATGATACCGGCACTAATTTAGAGGTGTCGGCTCAGATGCACTCGGCTTGGCGGCAATAGTCCTCTGAACACACAGCGTGTCGGAATAGGGTTTTTGTTTTGAACCATTAATCACAGCGCATTTCCATTGTCCCAAAATAACCCTGTCAGCTCCAACACCCAACCACAACCAGTGACACCAAGCCAGAGTCATGCCTCTGAAGAAGCAACCCGCGAAAGAGGAAATCAACGACATTAAGAGGTCGCTTGACCTTCTCTCTGAAGAGATTACCTCTGTCAGGCTGCAGCAAAAATCCACTTGAACTGGTTGCAGAAGTAAAGGCTCTCCGGCTTCAAAATGAAGAAAAGTACAAGAGACTTGCCTTCCTAGAGAACAGAGTGGCTGATCTAGAGCAGTACACGAGAATGAATGATGTTATTGTATCGGGGCTCAAAATAAAACCTCGGTCGTACGCACGGGCAGTGACAGTGATCACTCGCCACGATCGGGAGCCCGTTGAGTCGGTTTCTTACTCCGTGGAGCAGCAAGTGGCAGCCTTTCTACAGTCCAAGGGCATCGAATTGGACTGTAACACCATTGAGGCTTGCCATCCTCTGCCCCGAAGGAATAACAGCAACAAACCGGCCACAATAATGTCGTTTGTTAACCGAAAACACAAAATTGCAATACTGAAACAAGGAAGGAAGTTGAAGGGAACAGACATCTACATGAATGAACATCTCACCAAACGAAAATCGCCTGGAAAGCACGATCCTTGAAGAAGCAGAAGAAAATACAATCTACTGCAAAAGGAAGCTACAATCTCTTGAAGCCTGCAACATTTCCATCTCCTTTTCTATGCAGTGTTGTGAGATGTTATAAGCTTGTAGTGTGAATGTGTAGCTTTGTGGTAATAATGTACACTTGAATTACAAGGGGATTATTTGTGGTCCTTCAAATATACGGAGACGTTTCACACTCAAGACCATACTTGGTCCGATTAAGGTGGATCATGAATCATCATTTGCACTGACGTATGTGATGTTGCATAATGTTTAGAAAAGGCGAAGTATTGAATTTATTATGAAAGAAAGTAGTGTACATGCAACGGCCAATATGGTTTTGCTCCAATTTGGTCATTTCATTGTCAAGTTAAATGACTAAAGTAAAACCGTGCTTAGTTTAATTTTGATATTTGATCATTCATTCATTAGAACTACCAAATATTTGTAATATGTTGCATGCATGTTTCATATCACTGTATATGTATTATTGGTTATTGTATTATTGGTCACACTTAATCTTTTTTAATTTGGGCAACTTTGACATTATAGGCTTAATAATCATTGGACTAATGGAAAAAGAAATCACTGATGAACTGTTAGTTACAGCTCTACAGTAGAAAGTGTTAATTACAACTCAAATCTGCAGACTGTGTGCCTTCGATGACATACTGGCTGAAACTCTGTACTCCCGCTATATAATTACAATTTGAAATGAGGTCAACACCTTCATCGTGTGCGTGCTGCAAGATGACCCTCAAAACACAAAAGAGGGTGTTACTGTACATGTAAAAAAAGACTTTTTTTTTAAAGAGGCTGAAGAAAAATGTTGTGTATCAAGTGAACGCAGGAACAGTATCTTTAACCTTTATTTAGTATCAGTTTCTTGTTATAAATTTGAATGCTTGCAGAAATAACTTCATGTACAACCCTAATCCTAGTCTATATCGAAGAAGTTATATTTTCGGGATTGTTCAGGTGCCGCCGGAAACTCCGCCGGATGTCCGTCATTTCGGCCGGATGTCCGTTACCTTCCTCTCTCTTTGTGTTGGACTTTTAAACTCTGGTGGATTTCTGAGGACTATGGTTAACTGCTCCTCAGATCTCTGCAGGGTAAATCCAGACAGCTAGCTAGACTATCTGTCCAATCTGAGTTTTCTGTTGCACGACTAAAACAACTTTTGAACGAACACGTTCCACCAAAACAAGTTCCTTCCCGAGGCTATTTTGCAGAGGCACCGTGGCTCCATCCGGCACTTAGCACTTCCCACGATGATTGCCATTGGTTTAAAGAAATGCCAATAAACTAGAGCATGCTTTTCTCCCATCCCAGAATGTCATGTGGACTAGCCAGTAGGGGTGTAAGAAAAAATCAATACACTTGAGTATCGCGATATATATATTTTAAAAATATTCATTGGTTCACGTTTATGTTGTGTTTAAACCGCCTACCGCTAGATGGCTATGCTGAGACGCACCACTAGTGTGCTTGCCTAACAGTGCCTAGCAGTGTCCGACTTTTTGCTAGAAGCTAACAATATACAGTCATGTGAAAAAATAGCACACCCATGCTAAAGTTGACTAAAAAGAGGAATAAAAAAATCATCTTTTGCAAATTGATCTTAATGCCTTAACTAAAAAAATGAGGAAAAATCCAACCTTTAAGGACACCAATTTTGTTTGTGAATGAATAATGTATCGTAAATAAATAAATGTTTTTCCTTAAAATACACCCCTATGTTAAATTCCCATAGAGGCAGGCAGATTTTTATTTTTAAAGGCCAGTTATTTCATGGATCCAGGATACTATGCATCCTGATAAAGTTCCCTTGGCCTTTGGAATTAAAATAGCCCCACATCATCACATACCCTTCACCATACCTAGAGATTGGCATGGGGTACTTTCCATAAGATCATCTCTCAATGCAAATCAAACCAGCTATTAGGCTAACTGAAATAAAACCATGCCAGTCTCTAGGTATGGTGAAGGGGATGTGATGATGGCTGAACTTTGGCCTACTTTAGGATATAACAAAAAAAAATCCCAATATATCGCCTTACGCACAGTATCGAAATATATTGCAATATATTGAATCGTGACCCATTTATCGTGATACGTATCGTATCGCCAGATTCTTGCCAATACACAGCCCTACTCGCCAGACCCTCCTCAGCAGCGCTGTGGAGGAAGGTCTGGCAATGCGAGACTACCCTAACTCAAAACCTATATTATAGGCCGCCACTAGATGGGGTTTCAAAGCATTAAAAAAGCATAATATAAGAAAAACCATGGCAATTTGGTTACAAGTGTGACGACCCCAGCCTCCCAGCCTCTAGGTGTCACCGTGCTTGTCTGCTGGTGTCATTAGGCTCGTACTAGATGAGCTGCGCCTCGCCTGTAAGGTGGATGGGAGCAGGCGGCAGCAGCAGGGGGGCGGTGACAAAAAGCTACGGTCAAGTTGGACATTTTAGAACCGTTTCCAGCAGCCTTCAGTCTCCACAGGAAGTCACAGAAACACATTCTGTTAGGTCTGATTCAGATTTATTCAAATGTTATCAGACCCATATATCAGCTTGTACGCAGTCTCCAGTTCTTTTTATTCTGACAGAGTAGCTAAAGCACGGTAATACTCAATTAGACAGAAAGCGTGGGAGATAAGACGGAGGAAATTACATTATCACACTGGCAGAGTACTAGTAGTACTAGTAGTAGTTAAAATGCTCTACAGGCAATCTGTTGCTCATGTTAATATGACTGTAGATCAACGTGTTCTGTTAACAGAATAAGCCTTTAAATCAAACATAATATCAAATATCAATCAAAATGTCTCAACTTAAAAAACAATGAAAAGTTAATACACAACGTCATAGTAGTGAATCGATTCTGAACTAATCAGCTGTTAGATCAGCTGAGAGCCAGGCATTTCCCATCATGCCTGCAGCAAAACAAAAGGCCTTGGAACGAGCCTTTTGTTTTGCTGTGTTCCAGGTGCTGATGGTGCTGATGAGCTGCACCTGGGATTTGTTGCTGCTATATGGCTGCAGTCAAATAGTCAACACAATTACCTCCTTCGTCTTTTACGAACCCCATGAGGTCAAGGAAAGATGTGAAGGAGAATTCGTAAGGGCTTAGGAAAAGACAGCGGCGGTGCTCAGAGAATCGGCGGATGTTAACGACTTTGGTCTGCCGTGGTAAAACTACAAGCTTCCAAAGGTTGACTGCAGAATTTGCATCTGGATACTGCGCCCCGTGCATTATTTTCCACCTTGTTCTGCCTGAATTATGTCTATTCATGTGTCATTTTCTTACTGTAAAGCACTGACCTGTAGGCTATTTCTTGTATGAAAAGTGTTATGCAAATTAAAGTTTATTATCATTATTGGTTGCTCGCGCTCACCCACCTGTCCACTTATATTTATCCACATGAATCCCAATCGGTATGATTGTATGAAAATAATTGTTACATTTATGCAAGGCCTACAAAACTACTGTACGTATTAATGATGCGTGAATTGCAGTTATACTGGTTAGATGCTTGCGAGTGGGTGAAATAATAATACATCATTGATGAGGATAATCTTAATGACATTCTCTAAAACTGTATTTACGCACGAGGACAGCAGTCAGCAGCTGATTAAATGAAAAGTTGAGTTCTGTTTTCTCTGTCCAGTTTATAACGAGTGTTTAGTTAAACTGTTTAAATGACCCACGATATTTGCTGCAGGCACATTACTGCGTCCATGGAAACGTTTGCAATTACCGAAAGCAGCCTCTCTTTAAAGAAAACACTCATGCATCATTACAATGCATCATTTAAAAAAGCAGCAGCCTACAGAGTAGGGGTGGGAGAAAAACAATTGATACACGTATGTATCGTGAATTTTTTGGCGATGAGTTTTTAAAATTGATTCCTTTGCCTAGAATCAATGTTTTATTTATTTCACCAATTACCGTATTTTCCGGACTATAAGTCGCACTTTTTTTTCATACTTTGGCTGGTCCTGCGACTTATAGTCAGGCACGACTTGTATATCTAAATATATATAATTTAACATGTTTTTAAATGTCATTTCATGCGGACTACAGCCGCTCTAGGCGCTCTAGGCTTGTGACTATAATATGCTGCTCCTAAAGACAACTGAGAAAGAAAAGAAACTGCAGGAGACTGCAGGTAGTAAAACACGCAGCCGAAAACGGTAATCGAGCAGCAGAACGAGAGTTTGGAGTGAGTGAGAAACTTGTGAGGGACTGGCGAAAAGGTTAGTCTTACTGCAATGAAGAAAACAAAGAGAGCTAGTCGCGCGCTGAAATCCAGATGGCCAGAGCTGGAGGAAGGAGTCCACAGATGGGTGCTTGAACAACGTGCTGCTGGGAGAGGCTCGTCAACAGTGCAGTTACGTTACGTTAACATAGCGGACACCTACCGTATTCAGCCCCTTGTTCTGGGTGCTGTTGGGTAGTTTAATAACTTGCCTTTCCAGATTAAATGTCTGTTCTTGGTCCTGGATTTTGTGAAATAAATTTCTAAATAAATGCGACTTATAGTCCAGTGCAACTTATCTATGTTTTTTTCCTCTTCATGGCACATTTTTTGACTGATGCGACTTATACTCCGGAGCGACTTATAGTCTGGAAAATACGGTATTCACCTAAATATTTAAATATAACGAAAATCGTAATACAAATCCAATCAGCACCCATGCACAGTGAAATAATTGAATCGGGGGGGACTTGGTTCTGACGCGTTTTCTGGGCGCGTACAGGATCAGGGCTGCCGGCGCTACTGTGCACCATAACAGTCTGATGATGAACGGTCGAATGGTGATTGTTGTTGCTGCCCCAAGGAATTGTGAACGCCATTATCTCCTTCCCTTTCGTAAAGGATGGTCCAGTGTCTGCTATCCTAAAGGCGATAAGAAAGGAAGCATTCAAGCACCTTTCCTTATCACTCAGACAATTTGACCGGCTCTTATAGTGCATTCCATGTACTTCGGAACTCGGAAGCCGGAGCTGGGAATGAGGTCAGACCCGAGTTGAATGCGTTCCGTTAACAAGTCGGATTTTTCATGGTGGGGTTTGCTGTAGCCAGGTTAGCCGATGTTAGCAATACCAGTTGATAACAACGCATTACTCTGTTTTATGTGCATATAAACAGCGTAGCAACATGTCCACGGATAGAAGTTGGACAGGACTGTGTGTACGACTGATTTAGTGAGACACAAATCAGTCCCTCCGCGATTTCGTAACCCTTTTTTTGGGATTGTTGCGGCCCAAAATGCCTGATTTTGAGGGAGCTTTTGTAAAAAATTGCATATCAATTCGCGGTAAAGTTGCGGTGATTGGTCAAAATTGCGCGTTGCACCAAATTCACGGCGATTGGTTGAATTCCCGTGAATTGTTGCGATCGCGACATTGCGAATTCCTGGAGGGACTGACAAAATAAACTGTGTGTTACTACAGCTTTCACTGCTGTTGATGCACGGGGCAGCCATTTGGGATTTTGAGCTTGGGGTACTCGGAGGTTGTCCGACTTTCTAACTCGGAAATCCGATTTCAGGGAGGCGTTTTTCCGACTTTGACCTCGGACATTTCGACCTCCGAGTACAAATGGAACGCACGACAGTATATCATGACTGCCACTTAACTACTTCCAGGTCGGTTCACTCCGTTAGGAACCTTCCTAAGCAAAACGGACAATTAGACCGCAGCCGTAGTGTCAACTTCATCTTATTTCTTTATTCTTTACTTAGTTATGTTGGTTAAGTTATGCTGTGTTGTTTTTGATCATTATTGTCAGTTGTTTTAAATAAAAACGGCTTTCTTTGGCGGCCTGCTCTCGCCATCTCTCTTTTCTTGTCAGTTCTTTGAGCCGGGCTGTGACACAAGTGACACTCTATTAGGAAAGTAAAGGACAATTGATGGTCATCAAATCTAGCTGTGATAATCCCCCAGTGATATCCAAGTCATCATGTTATCTACTTTGTCAACAGTGAGAATTATAGTACTCTGCCAGTGTGATAATGCAATTTCCTCCGTCTTATCTCCCACGCTTTCTGTCTAATTGAGTATTACCGTGCTTTAAATGTCGATTTCTAACACCATACTGTACTTCTTTTCATTTTTAGTGCAAAGGATAGGACAATTGAATATACAGCAGGTTTAATTATTTCAGAATGTTACTGGTAGCTGAAACCTCGAACATTTGGATGTTTCAGGACCACGGGCAGGCTTAAATCTACACTTTAACATGGAATGAGAACAAATCTGTTATTAATTGTTCATTTCAAAAGAGTACTGGTCGTGGCAACTAACATTTAATTCAAATCAGTGCAGAACGTAGACAAAAGAGATTGTAATCATCATGTATGCTGAAGATTTCAGATCACTTTTGATTATTAATTTCCAATAAGTTGATTTAGATATTTGGATTTAAAACAGAAGCCAATTTATTTAAGACTCAATGGATTACTTTCAAACTGGCATTGTGCCGAATGCCCTCAGCCTTTCTAAAGAGGATTAAATCCATATGAGCGAGCACAGTGTGATGCTTGAAAGGATGCAACAGCGCTAAGCAATTTCATTACCAGATAGGGGAGGAATGTCAATGTGCTATATTTCCCTTGCTCCTGCTTTTAGCAGTCTAAATATCAAGTGGATCAAAAGTGTTGCTCCAAGGTTAATTTGCAGAGACAGACGAGAAAGCCACCAAGGCCAGACCAAATTGAACAGTGAAAGGTTTACCAATTGAAATTTGACCGTTTCCGTATCTTTTGAATTAGTTTTTTATGTGAATTATCTCCTCACATCTGGTCTTCTCTGCCTAATTCATCCATCTTCCTATAAAAATGCCCCAATGGATATTACACCTTTTTTCCCACAGCTTTTCCAGCACGTTCAGTATATTCTGTCTGACACTTTCTGTTCACAGTGTGCATGCATAAGCATAACTCGCAGAGAAGTGGACAGTTGACCATCGGCCAGGCACAGGACTCATCGTCGTACTTTATTGGATCACAAAACACTGCTAGAACACATTTTTGGACGGAACAACGTTGTTTGTTCTGCAAATGTTGACATTATAGAGTATCGAACATTCTCTTTCACAAAAGATTACATCACACGCTGCACCAATGGTATGAAGCGGTCCACACTTCCTGTCTCCTAAATGGGCGTGTCCTCGTTTGAAAGTGTGGTGTACGTGGTGTGGATGAATGAAAAGTTATATTTGTATGATTTATTAATGTTCCTTTTGCTAACATTAGATATTTACACAGCTAAAATATCAGCAGCATTACTAAAATTAGTTTTGTTACCACGTTACCGAATGTTCGTTGACGTTGGCTTCTCGCGAACGTTTGTTCCCGAGACAGAAACAGGTCTTAAAAAAAGTTAACTTACTCCTGATGTGTCCGTCTGAAAAATGCAATTGTAGTGTCAGAATGTTCTGGAGATATGTGGCATGTGAAGAATGGGTCCATAATTTACTCTGGTGACTATGGGGCGAAAGAAACGCTCCTAATCAGTGTTCATGTTCACTTCTCCCGTTGGAATCAATACACTCAGGACCTGCTGCTGGTCTCCTAAAGAGGCATGGCAGTGGTGAAACCCACGTGACACAGATACAGGAAAATACTCTGAGTTAGGGCGTCTCGCTTCTAAACCGTCTCTGACAGTATATTGTGTTTCCGATCGAATGGAATGGCTTTCAGTGCATACACTGTAGGTTGCATATTTCAGATTCTTTCCTGGGGATCTGTTTGTGTAATTCTGTTTGTAAATGTCTATAGGTGATAATCATCGTAGCATTTAACTGTGAATTGCTCTGTCTCTGGGTACAGCATGAAAGTCTATAACGGGGTAGTAAATTACTTTTATAGGCGTTTTGCCCGGTCCATTTTCACAATGTTCTCACCATGAAAAGCCATCTTAATGCACCTAAAGCCCTGCTTCTCAGCTGCAAATCAACGGAATATCTTTGTATATGCGCACACGCTCACACACACACACACACACACACACACACACACACAAACACACACACATTTTTGCTGGGTGAAGAGGCGTCATAAAAGCTTTCCTGGTCACCATGCTGCATTCAAGTGAAAAAGCACTTATTTTTTTTTATTGTTCATCAGCAATTTCTCTCCAACATACAATATTCAAGCAAACGTGGATCCAGGTGGAGAAGAGTTCTGGAAATGGGCAACTGGGCTTTGACGAGTAGGTGTTTTTTCAATCAGTGTTTTCCAGTTCAAATCTGCCAAAAATGACAATTTAGTATAAGCCAGGTCAAAAAGAAGAGAAAATGTTAAGAACCGCCTGATTACGGGGCGCCCTGGTAGCTCACCTGGTTGGGTGTGCGCCCCATGCACAGAGGCTCAGTCCTTATCGCAGCGGCCCGGGTTCTATCCCAACCTGTGGCCCTTTGCTGCTTGTCATTCTGCCTCTCTCTCTCTCTCTCCCCTTTCCTGTCTTCTACTGTCAATTAAAAGGCCTAAAATGGCCACCAAAAAAAATCGCCTAATTATGATTTCAACATATCCCTTTATTTTCTATGTGTAACCAACTTAGCATAACCATGTTTACGATACATTACTGGAAACAACCATATCATCCAGCAGGCTTTTGGCCACTATTGATTTGCTTCAGTGTCTGTTGGTTTGTACAAGTATAGACTGAGCGAATGAAATGATGACGAGTCGAGAGCTGGCAAAAGAGCAATTCATATTTAGAATGCAGCTGATATGAATGTACAATTGTGTCAATTTATGAAGTGTAAAATCCATCAGTGAGACCGAGTGTAGCTCACATGGAAAAACCCTGTATGAGTGCCAGACACGTGCACTTCTTTGTGTTGAGTGGTATTACAAGCTAATGATAGCCAGCAGCATCAAATAAAAATGTCCACATCCCTCGCACCAATAATCACAATGACAGCAGCAGCAACCAAAAGGAATTTGCCTAAGTCATTAAAGTAGGCGTGAGCAAAGCCCCCACAACCTAATTAATGTGTTAAACGCACAATAAACATTATTGCCCTCATCATCATGACGCAATGAAACGTGCCATTTCACATGTGATATGACCTTTAGCAAAAGAGGGAGTGCTCTAGCTGTGTGTTCAGTCACTTCTGTCTGCAGATTGTTTTTGAGGGGGGGAGGGGTGTGTGTGTGTGTGTGTGTGTGTGTGTTGCAGGGGGGGTTAACAATCTCATCGCAGAGCTCAATCTTTATCTGGTGCAGCGCTGGCACCTGCAGCAGGCTGAGAAGTCATCTTTCCCTAACTTTTTTTTTTTTTTTTACAAGCAATGAAATAAAAACAAAGCTTCTGCAGAACAGTGTGAGAGTAAATGTGACACATTTGCCCTACACATTTCATCGGAGCGCGAGACGTTAAGCAAGGATGTGAAGCAGCCGCGGAAACGGCGACAGTAGCCGCTTTGTGGGTCCCAGGAGGATTTTCTGTTGTTTGTTTTAAGTACAGTTTGGTTGCCTGTGATATATTGTAATGCTTTTCGATACCAGAGTTTGGGGCTGCTGTGGCTGTCTATTTGTGTGTGTTAGTGTGTGTATACTTGTGTATTAAACTGCTTTCTTTTACATTTAAGGTACATTTACAGTGAAATCCTGCGGGGTTTTTTTAGGTTTGGTGATGGGGTGACCATGTTAACATTTGGATCACAAAACACCACACTTATATGTAGCAGTTATGAAATCCATTTTTTGCAAAGCTTGACTAGGGCTGCAACTAACGATTATTTTCATTGTCGATTGATGTGTGGATTGTTTTCGCGATTCGTTTTTTAGCTCTACAAAATGTCAGAAAATGGTGAAAAATGTGGATCAGTGTTTCCCGAAGCCCAAGACGACGTCCTCAAATGTCTCGTTTTGTCCACAGCTCAAGCTATTCAGTTGACTGTCACATAGGAGAGAAGAAACTAGAACATATTCACATTTAACAAGCTGGAATCAGAGAATCTGATTGATTGATTGTTTAATCTTTGCAGTTCCAATCTGGATTGCACTGTGTACTAGGGATAGACAGATTATCGGCCCTGGCTGATTATTAACTGATTAACTGATAAAGTTATTGGTGGTCTACTTTGGCACGGCTACAGCTCTGTGTTTGTCCCTCTGCTTCGGTTTCACTCACCACCGAGTCTGACTTAATGTCCCGCCCACAACACTATCTGACTATCTGTTAATGGGTATTATGTTCAAAGTTTCTCATTTATTAAATAATTGATTAAAGTGCTCATATTATGCAAATTTTCAGGTTCATAATTGAATTTAGAGGTTGTACCAGAATAGGTTTATGTGGTTTAATTTTCAGAGAATACCATATTTTTGTTGTGCCTCACATTGCTGCAGCTCCTTTTTTCACCCTGTGTGTTGAGCTCTCTGTTTTAGCTACAGAGTGAGACCTCGCACTTCTGTTCCATCTTTGTTGGGAGTCGCACATGCGCAGTAAGCAATTCTAGCTTGTCAGTTGCGGAGTATGAGGGAGCGCCACGCTAGCAGCTAGGCGAGCATTATAACATGTGTTACAAAGTGACGCACGTTTGTCTCTGAAGTAAAGGCTGGACTACAATAGAGCTGTTTGGAGCAGTTTGTGAACAGTGTTTTCTGTTGGAGATGGTAAGTCCCTTTGGGGTGGACTTTGGGCTTTTTCACTTTGTAAACCTTTAATGTGCACAAAAAAGATATATAACACAATAAAGGGAGCACTTTAAAGCATTTAAACAAAGTTTTGTGTTGGAGTTTTTAACATTCCAAAATCTTAATTTTGTAAATGCATATTAGGGCTGTTGGAACGAATGACGAAATTCGAATATAATTCGAATAGTAAAAAGATCAATACTATTCGAATGCTTAAATTACTATTCGAATGTGACTTTTTTTTATAAATATGATGGCTAACGTTAGCTAATCTCCCTCTAACTCGCCTTGGCTTATCCGCATGTGTCACTCATGTCACGTCTTATGAACAATAACTTAGCGGGAGTGAGAAACACAAGGCATTGTGAGGGCCAGATATCGGTTATCGGTTTCATTAACTACTAATAATCGGTTTTGGCCTTGAAAAGCCAGTATCGGTCGACCCTTACTGTCTATATGTATTTCAGAATCATACATTTTTTGTTGTCTAATAGTGAAACTTGTATTATTCTGAATAGATAAGCTTAAACAAAAACATCCCACTAAATGCAAACTCAGCAGGGAGGAATGACAGCAACCCTAAAAATATTTACTCATGATACCTGCGTGTCAAAGCGGGACACTTTGCTGTCAGTCCGGTGTGTGAGTGGCCCACATTATGTGGAGAGAGACACTGCGAAAGCACAGCTGTCGCCACGCTGCAGCCCCTAATGCAGCGAAGCTAAACATTTACAACACCAACGCAACCGTCGCCATAAAAAATTCAATTGGATCCTAAAAAATGGAGCTAGCTGTCATTGAGTTAGTAAAGCTGGCAGGTGGATTTTACTGAGACCCCTGAGTGAGCGAGATCATTTGTCAGCCGAGGTAACACAGATATTTAAGCACCATACTTCAAGTATTAATTAATGTATGCCCGGTGAACCTTCAGGTTCATGTATCGTAACATAAAAACTCTCGCCTAGCAGAGGTATTTCAGCACACCTGGCTCTGTGGGATCCAGTCCCTCCGTAGCAGAGACAAGCTCCAAGAAAATACATGATGTCAGCAAACTGCTCTTCTAGTGGCTGTCTAAATGCCTTCTTTGCTCTCCATGCTTTCCAAGAAACAGCTGTCTCCAGACTGACTTGCTTAGATCAGACAAGAGAACGCTCTCCATCAGAGAAATGTGTGACCTTGCTATACTGAAGTGAAGCAGGAAACATAAAGACATCGAGAGCAGTGACAAGCCAAGCAAATGCACTGCGGTGCAGTGCATGAGCGGCCTTTAAAACAGTGACATTCGATATCTCCTTATCCGATTTGTTCTGATGCTTTGTCTCGGCCAACGTGTGATCTGGAGATACACCTGAGGCCTGTACTAACGAAGCCAGTTCAACATGCCCTGGATTTATTTCCGTTACCCGGCTTTACCAAACCTAACAACCGCGGTCCCCGCATAAGCTGTGACACGACGGTGGTTAACAACTAGGTTAACCCAGGGTTTCCCAATCCAGCGACGAGTGCGTTCGCATAAAGGGGGCGGTGTTTGCTCCATTTTACCAATCACAAACATGGACAAGTCTACCAGAGCCGCATATTTTCACACGAGAAGAGCAAACGATAATCCCACAGAAATATGAAGGACACAGACACGTGATACAGGCAAAACGCAATACAGTCGCTGCTTCCTAACCCGGGAAGGAAAGCTGAAAAATAATTGCCGCCGCTGTAAATGTGTAAATTACAAGGCTTATCAATATCACTGTCCCATCAGTCAGGCACAAGATCTGGCCATAATTACACTTGTGCATTCGATAAACTTTCGTTGCTGTAGCCTATATTCTTTCAGTTCCAACCCTGTCCATTAAGCAATCGTGGGAGCAAATAAAAAATAAAGGTAACACTTTACTTGAAGGTATCTACATAAGAGTGACATGACACTGTCATGAACACATGAACCCTAACCCTAACTCTAACCCTAATAAAAACCCAATGACATTTACTAAAAGAAGCGTTATGTCATAAACGTTTATGACTTGGTTATACTGTTGATGACACGTTCATGACAGTGTCATGTCACTCTTATGTAGATACCTTCAAGTAAAGTGTAACCAAAATAAATATAAAAACATAATTCAAACCGATGTGTCGCACTGGCAACATTATGGCTCAAGAAGCTGACAAAGAGACGTAATTCCATCCGCTGAAAATCTATATCTTTCATAAAGATACCCATCAGGGAACGTTAACGGGTTTTGTCTCGAAATGTTTTAACTTTTCTGAGCGTAACGCTCACTATCCGCGCACCGATAGTGACCAATCGAGTATTGATTGGTCAGTAGGCGGTGCTTTTACACCGGTTGATCTCTGATCTCCAACATAACCTGCTCCCGAGCAGATTACCCACAGCCTAAATTAGCATCACGAACCCAAAAGGTCATTTGTTGGATCTCATTACATTACAGTCCTATTTGTAAAACAGCATTTATGTATGTATTGTAAGACTTAATTTCAGGTTAAATCTTACATATTAAAAGTTCACCAACGGACACATCTTGATCCCTTTCATTTGAAAAAAACTTAACTGGTTGACGGTGGAAAATCACTTATATGAAGAATTTGCCTACAGTACTCACAAAATTGTGAAAAACATGGTAGCCTACCAAAGTACTTACCCTTGTGTTGTACTCGGGTCAAATTTGACCCATTTTCAAAGTTTTTAATATCAGAAATATGAGTTTCTTACAATCAAACTGCCCAAAATTACCATGGATGTATGGTGTATGGAAGCCATACAACATTTTAACAAATTAATGATTACTTCCATTGAATTTTGGGTGTTTTATTTAATTTTATAGCATTTGAAAAAAAAATTTAAAATGGTTTCAAAACAGTTTATCCTGAAACTAAACTTGGACATTCTGTGATGCACTCAACATCCTCTGGTCTTAACTATTAGTCCAAATAATTCATCGTTTCTCCTTTTTTGAACAAAAACAATGTGGTATAATGTTATGTGAATAAGGTTTATTGAGCATGAATTTTAAAAAGCGTTGAAAAAAGCGACAAAAATCGTTTTTAAAAAAAGCGTCAAAAGCGACAAAAAAGTCAAAAGTAAAAAAAGTTTTAAAACAAAAGGTTAATTTTCAATTTTGACCCTGAAGGACAACAAGCTCATGGTCGACGGGAAGAAAACACAAGGGTTAATTCATTATTTGGTTCAACACTAAGAGAAAATCATAGCCACTACAGCCCGACCGATGAAGGATTTTTAAGGCCGATATCGATACAAATATTTGGTGATTTAAAAATCCGATATTCCTATATATCGGATGATATATATTTAAAAAAGAAATAATCCAGAAACGCGTAACAAAACAACCAGATTTCCCTAACATTAGTTATTTGTAGTTATTTAGTCCTCACTAAAATAATATGATAATGCAGTTTAAAAATAAATTTGTTTGTTTTACTGTCACAACAGAACAGAGGAACATCAAAATATAATAAAGTTCTGATAAATAAAATGTATAAAAATACAAACTTAAGATATGAAACTTAAAGGGTTAAACACGAGTGTTGCAAACAGGGACGTTGTAGAGCACCCTCTGGTGGACAAACTATGCAACGCCAACACACAACATTGTTGAAGGGGGTTTCGTCCGTTTTTATTTTATTTTTTAAATATTCATGTATCGGCCATTATAATTATTATTTGGAAAATGCTTAATATCGGCCGATAATATCAGCCCGCCGATATATCGGTCGGGCTCTAATAGCCACTTTACAAGAAGTAGCTTGACAGACTGTATTCCTTTTTGATTCAGTAGTCTAATGGGTAACAACACATTTGTCTACAGTGCAGCAGTACGGTGGAATAATCTGCCCACAAATCTGAAACAGTGTTTCACTGTGCACGTTTAAAATGGTCTTAAAGAAATGGTTACACAGTAACCATGCAGGATTCTCAATTTCAAATCTAATAATGTCTGTGATTGGCTGTCTAATGTTACATGTCGTAGAGACACGCAGGAAAAACTCTACGTTACACAGAGAGACAGGGCTCACGTAGTAGGAGCTGAATAATAAATACAAAGATTTGTGCCGTAATGTGTAATGTTGTAATTTCTTTTTGTTAAAATGGATCTGTAAAACTGGTATTGAAAAATGTGTTAAGATACGGTATTGGTACCAACATTTTTGAAAAGATACCTCCGAGGACCACAATGGAAACCTTTGGACTTGATTGTGTTTTTATAATAATAATAATAATAATAATGTAATAATGTATACTATATTAATCCCGCAAGGAGAAATTACAATGTTTTTCACTCTGTTGTTATTATACACATTACACACAGGCCTGAATTACACACACATGCTCAGTACCTAAACATGCACTAATGGAGAGATGTCAGAGTGAGGGAGCTGCCCATGAAAAGGCGCCCCAATCAGTTGGGGATTCGGTGCCTTGCTCAAAAGCACCTTAGCAGTGCCCAGGAGGTGAACTGGCACCTCTCCAGCTACCAGTCCACCACCACACTTTGGTCCGTATGGGGACTTGAACCAGTAACCGTACGGTTTCCAACCCAACTCCATACTGATTGAGCTGCCAACAGCACTCCATTTTTTACGTCGGCCTATGTATTTACTCTGTACAGTGTTTTATGTGGTTCTTTTTTAAAATCACCAAACTTTAAAATAAAAAAAATAAAGAAAATCACGTGAGGATTTCCTCTCTCCGTTATCATTGTTTATACACAGTATACCGAATCAAATTTGGACTTTCAGTAGTATACCTGATAGAGGTGAATAATGATATAAACAGTGCTATCATGCTACCTAAAATTAATATAAGCTGTGGGGGCGGACAGCACAAAGGTTTGATACTGTCTGTTCCAAATACTTTGAGACTTTCATTAAACCAGCCACCATGGATGTTGCTAAGAACAATGGCTGCCTTTATTTCACACTGTTGTTTCAGGGTCAACAGGACATTCCTCAGTTCACAGCTCAGCACACCAGTTACCCACAGAGCCGAGTTACTGTACTGTTAAATCCTGAGAACAGCAGCAGCACATGCCTCGCCCCACACACACACAGCGTTGCACTATCTTTGTGGGGACCTGTCATTGACATAATGCATTCCCTAGCCCCTTACTCTAACCTTAACCATCACAACTAAATGCCTAACCTTAACCCTTACCCTCACCCTAACCATAACCTAATTCTAACCCTAATCCTAAAACCAAGTCTTAACCCTCAAACAGCCCTTTAAAGTTGTGGTGTCCAGCATTTTGGCCCCACAAAGCTGTCCGGACCCCACAGGTATACTGTATTCCCGGTTTTTGGACCCCATGAATATAGTTAAACGAGAACACACACACACACACACACACACACACACACACACACACACACACACACACACACACACACACACATTCTGCTTCCAGCTCTGTGGCATAGACACATTATGTATAATTAAACATGTTTTAAAGGCTGTCAAAGAAAATGTAAACCAAAGGAAAACTCTCAACATGGGAAATAAATGCAACGCAGTGCAGCAAATCAGCACTTAAGGGACTGTGAGGGGGTTTTGTTGTTTATCTCATAGAAGACCAGGAAAACCGGGACGGAATTACAACATGTATCTTGCACACATTACTGAGAAAAATGTAGATGCCACAGCTTGTTGAATACTGTCTAAGATTGGAGGGAACGCTCTGAAGAACAGAGAGTTTGCCATGCTTTTCCTTCTAAAACTTTAATAATGAAAAATAAGATTCTTAATTGTGACTTCATGTCATTCATATCAGACTCCTTAATGAGCTGAGAGTGCATTGAACACAAAACACGTCTTTACTTTTTCTCGGTCTGCCATGCATGACCAGGGTCCTCGAGCAATTTAAAGAATCACGTTCATTTTCAGGAATCCTTTTTGAACTTGCAATGAGGACTAGCTGAGGCTTGGCCTTGACCAACTGCCATGCTTCACTTGTTTTCAAGACATCATGTCTCTCTCTCTTTCTCATGGGCGGGACAAATTCTCTGGGCGGGCAAAGCAGAGAAAGGGGAGGTAATCTTCCTCCTTATGACCTCATAAGGAAGAAGATTCCAGATCGGCCCATCTGAGCTTTCATTTTCTCAAAGGCAGAGCAGGATACCCAGGGCTCGGTTTACACCTATCGCCATTTCTAGACACTGGGGGGGCCATAGGCAGGCTAGGGGAACTCACATTAATGTTAAAAAAAACCTCATTTTCAAGCCTGGGACCTTTAAGAATTACAACAATCACATTTTTATTTACATTTCTTTTAATTTAAATACAGTTTTATTTTTAAGAACACGACCGATAAATTCAATTTAATGCCATTGTTTACAAGTTAGATTTGCATGACATGGGGTGAGAGAAATTCCAAAAGAATAATAGCAGGCCTAGGAAACAAAAAGTATATAATGGAAAAAAGAGCATGGAACAAAAAAATGAGATAGGAAGCTTTATGGCTAGCTACCTTAGCTAAATCAGCTGCAGCGCAGCGGACCACATACATATCCTCAAAAATGATTTCTTCTTTGTTTTTCAGTGGCAAATCCGTGGAATGTTAAAGTTTTATTTTTTTTTTTCCAATTTCCAAAGTCTGTCTAATGTTCAGCCCAGAGCAGGGAGTCTGAATAGAGTTTGTGATGTGATTTTCTTTAATAATTAGAAAATTCACGTTTATTTCAGCCTTCTACGTTCGAAAAGCTACGAAAAGTGAAGCACTTTAATTCGTATGATTTCCACGTTTTTTGTTTTTTTGCTGTATGCACCACATTGACTGATGCTGTATAAGAACGGGGCTGGCTGTTAAAACACAGGACTTTAATGCCAGGGAGCGGAGTTTGTTTCCCAGGGAAAACAAAAACCGTTTTGTCCGAGCCCGGCCTGACACGTTAACTGTAATTATGAGCCCGAGCCCGATTTAAACCCAACATTTTTTTTAATACGTGGGCCGTTATAACTGACTTTCTCAACTACAATTCAGAGTTTGAACTGCAGAAATCTGTTTAGAAGGGGTATGCTTGGAGAAGTAACAAAAGAGGACACTGAAGGCTGATTATCATAGTTTTTTTTGCTGTCATAGGCGAGCAGCGTGCCACACTTAATGCACTCGACAAAGCCGACACTTATGTTGTCACTGCCCACGACTTGTTTAAAATGGTTCCATACCTCCGACTTTCCTCCAAACTTGCTCAAAGGTAGGCTAATTCTCCTGTTTTTCTTTACATCTTCAATTGCTCCATGTTGCACTTAAGCTACACAATACAGCACAGCAGGCCCGGTGTGATGCGTGCGAGTGGAGGAGACGCTGCGCATGATTATGGCATAGCTTTCTCCCCACCCAATTAGGCTAATAAAGTAATGTTTAAAAAAACACAAATGCTTGATCAAGGGCCCAGCCCGGCCCGGCCCGGCCCGAGGATAGTGGCGGGAAATGTCGGCCAGTTCGGGCTCGGGCTCAGGCAGAGAATCTAAACTCTACTGATACACCAACCCGACGGCCAACCTTCAGCAGAAAAGGCAGCCGGACTGACTGCCTCCCCGAGTTGGTAAAAAAAAGTGCCTCGGAACACACCGAAGCGACACCAACTTGAGCGTACGTTCTGCGCGTGCACGAGACGTAATACGTCTCCATAACAGCAGTGGGTGCTAATCTGTATTGTCGCCCAAAAAATGAAAACCGGCAGCTGATTAGACGAACGCGCCACGTGGGTCTGGCTTCTCCCGAATTTCAAAGCCAGACAATAATGGCAGCTCGTTCGGAATACGATCTCGTATTTAAGAAAATAGTTCACCGAAACATGTTTCTGAAAACATTTTAAGCGAGAAATAGGCCGTGCAGTTGCTGAATCTGTCTTCATTTCAGTTAAAGATTTTCGTCAGATTTTGAGAGGCGTTAGTCACGCTCATCTCGCTCGTCATTTCCGGGTTAGCACTCCACCAATCAGATTGGTCAGTGAGTCCGACTGCCCGCCTTCCGATTCAACATGTCAAATCGGCCCAAGTGAAGGCCGACGGCTCCGACTGACGACGGCACGGAACACACCGAACCGACTTGAGTCACCGACCTCGCCAGACTGTCTGACGGGCGATAATCGGGTTGGTGTGTCAGCGCCTTTGGGAGTGTTTTAATCCAAACCACGATCTTTTTCCTAAACTTAACTAGTTGTTTCGGTGCCTAAATTTAACTCTCGTCGCTGCATGACCCTCACTTTTTGTTGCCTAAACTTAACGGTAATGTCCACCGAAACGGCGCTCTGTACCCGGCTCACAGTCACCTATTCTTGGGTAACTGAACCACCTAACTACCGTTGACCTGACGGAGCACCATGTGGAGCACTGTAGCCAGCGTAGCAGAGCTCTATAGCGGCTAAACACATCTACTACCTGCCGCTGATACCAGGAGCTGTGACGGAGGTCTGTAGCCAGCAGCAGGAAGCTCTGTACCGGCTTAAACAGCTGCCGCTCGGCATCATGGAGCTCTGTAGCCCAATGTCATGTGACCAGCCGGCGGTCTCCTAGTTTTCGTATGATATCATACGTTTTAGTGTGCATACGTTTTCGTACGATATCATACGAACCCGCTCATGAGAGTATTTACATTTTTATTTTATTTAATACAGCATTAATTTTAAGCACATGACCCATGAATGCAATTTAATGTAATTGTTCACAGGATTTACATGACAGTAAGAATTATATGAGTTGGGATACAAAAAAAGAAGATTTTTGATGAATTGTTTCCCTTTCAATGAAATAACAACATCATCATCAACAACAGGAAAACACTCTCTGTTTTCCAGCGTAGCCATAAAAGGCTCCTTCCCAGGGGGCTACGATCATCACTCCGGAAGCCACAACATCAGGGCACTGCCCTTCCACTCCTAAATGCCATCCACGCTCAGCAGTGCTGAACCTGCTCAAACCATGCATAACCTAAACCACTTTCACTCTTTTTTTATGCTGCTGAAAGGGTTATCAGCAGGGGAATTATTGCAGAAATCATTTTTAAAAAGATAGATTTTGGGAAGTCTTCCCGTAGAAATAACACACTTGGGTAGGTGGTAAGCCAATCACAAAGTGCACAACCAAAAAAAAGGATTTCAGGACTGGCCACCCGCCAAGCCAACAGAACAGACAATAAAACGCTTCATGCTTGACAACGCCAACAGAAATTGGGCTACTGGCAGAATCTATCCCATTCAGCAGAGGCACCGTAGGTATACAGTACGCTAGTCAACATTCCACAAAGGACAGGAGGCTCCATTTGAGACATACAGGTTTCCTCTCCATATGCTTTGAAATGTCTGGGTTTCAGTGACTCTTATCAGTCTGTGTCCTTCTATTTTTAGTTTGTAGATTCAGTCCAGATGTGAAATGGGAGTAAGGGGAATGGAGGGAATCTAGGTTTGAGTTCAGGATCTGCTGCTGAAAGTTAATACCCACTCAATGTGAGTGTGACATGTTTCTTTTTTATCAATGCGTGGCTACAGCTGCCACATCTGTCTGCCGTAATCTATTAGCAGTTACAAACCTTACAAATAGAAACACCATCTGGGAGCTATTGCCGTAAAAGTATAGCACAAAGTCAAGTCTGAGCTAGTATAATTCACAATATTTCATGTTTTGCAGAGAGTATACTTCCCTCGTTAAGATAGATTTCATACACTTGGTGAACATGTGTTGGTTTGAGATGCGCTAATTGAGTTTTGCAGACCAACTGATTTTTCAAATTACATAAAAGAGCCCAATAAAACCCTTCAGCCAACCAGATGAACACACAATGACAGCGTTGATCTGGAAAACATTTAAGGAATTTCCTCTTTGTGCTCTCTCATGTGACAGTGAACACTTTATCATAAGATAAAAAGGTGTTCAGTGCAAAGTGCTCTGACAATATTAAATAAGCTTGTCGTTTTCCATACCTTGACAGGGAACAATATTTGAGCCAATGACAGACAGCGGAATATGCGCGTTTGGCACTCTCTCCTTGACAATCACACATATCTCATCCCTACATTGTACTTTGTGTGCTGTCATCCCTGACTTTGTATCTGTGTAGCTCAGTATGTTTGGAAATGCCATAATATGTTACACTGATCAACGCATTCTCATGAACGGGTTCGTATGATATTGATTGATTGATGATATGGTTTAAAAACATATGACATATAACCAATTCCTGTGATATCCTACGTAATTACAGAGACCGCCGGCCGTTCACGTGACGGCCAGTCACATGACGGCCAGTCACATGACTTTACAGTTGAGTTTAGCCGACAAAAGGTTACTGTGAGCTGGGTACAGAGCAAGCTTATAATCGTTAACGAAATAACGAAAACTAGGTGGGAAAAAACATTTTCGTTAAATGAAATAAAAATAAAAACGAGGCATTCCAAAAAACGATAACTAAACTAAAACTGTAATAAAATAATCGAGTAAATGTCCTTAGTTTTCGTCTTTGTCGATCTTTCATAGAGCAAATAACGTTATATCTCTCCGACCATGACATTTCCCATAGACATGTATAGTTTCCGACTGGGAACCCAGAAATTCCGACATTCCACATCAAATTGAACACAACATGTCCGTGGCTCCGTCCCTCTCGCCTGGCATCATGGCGGTACCGAAAGTCGGAAGAAAGCGGCAGTCCTATTTGATTATGACTGTGTCAGATAAAAGCGCCTTGCAGTGGAAGGTGGTACAATATGTTGTCAATGTATTACAGGGAAAAATCCCACGAATTTGAAAGTATATTTGAGAAGCGCACACAAGCTAGGAGGCTAACCTAGCTTACCTTAACAAGGTAAAGGAGAACGCAAAGCCCCCTTTCCCTGAAACAGAAGCTAACCCCGGTAACGTTACGGGCATGAATGTATAGATACAGGCCCAGGCAGCATGACAGAGACAACAGCAGGACAGAGAACACTACAGGAGGGCTTTCACCGGCGACCTGACAGCTGCTGGTTAGTAAATATGCAGGAACACCAAAAGCGGGAGGAAGCGTGGGTTAATATGTGGACTGATACTGGGATGTCTACACAACTGTGTGACTCGATTGACTTCAAAACGTTCGCCACTTTACTCAAACCAAAGTTGAAAACACCTGTTCATGTCTTCTTTAGTCTGTTGGCTATTTAGTTTTTTTTCCTGGAACACGTCACTTACACATTTTGCACATACTGCGTCTTGTGTAGACTGTTTACATATTTATGACCATATGTAGGCTACATTGTATGTACTGGTGTTACTGTTGAATACATTGTGAATACATATTTCTAAAATTGTATGATGTTTTTGTTGAGTTATTATTACACAATACTTTTTCTGACCTTTTTGAATCCCCCGACAAATAACCCATATTACAAAAAAAGACAAACTAATAAAAACTAAACTAAAACTAAGCATTTAAAAAAAAAAAAGCTAAACTAGCAAACCCGCTTTGAAAACTGATTAAAACTAAACTGAATTTGAAAACAAAAAGTCAAAACGAAATAAAAATAAAAACTAATGAAAAATGCAAAACTATAATAACCTTGGTACAGAGCATTGAGTACAGAGCACCGAGTACAGGGCTCCGGGTACAGGGCTCCGGGTACAGGGCACTGAGAGGTGACGGTCCTTTCAGAGGCCGTTGCAGTTGAGTTTAGCCAACAAAAGGTGACTGTCCTGGGCGACGACAGTTAGGTTTAGGCACCAAAACTAGTTAAGATTAGAAAAAAAGATTGTGGTGTGGATTAAAACACCGGCCCCCTAAAGCATTGGCGTAATTTACAGGGGGAATGGGGGGGATACAAACCAGTGCATCCCGCCCCAAATATCTTTTAATAATTTCCTTGACATAATTACAGAAATTTGCACCATAAATTGATGCAGAAAAGGCACAAATTGTTGCAGAAAAACTCACCAGTCTTGTATTTTCTCCGGGACACGAACTCCGCTCCCCCTGCTTAAAAGCCCAGTGTTTAATGACTCACCCATCCACCTCGACCTCCTCCCTATGTGGACCAGAGCAGTCTCACACAGCAGCAGTCACTGTGGCGCATACAGTAATAAATTACAGTGCATTTTTGTAGCGATATGTACGAACGGTTAATGAGAACAGACTGCACTGATACAGCTGTCAGAAACCAGCATACAATGTAATGCGTGTAAGAACTACTATTCACTTTCTAAATAAATGTCAGGCTGTAAAAAAAAAATCAACATAAGTGTCTCTGCTAATGATTCTTTGTAACTTTGTATTCTCTTTCGTGACTTTGCTGAGCTCGATTGCATTTTTATCAGATGTGATGAACAGTGTGCGGACATGACTCGCTGTTAGCGAAACACATGAATGCAAATCATGAAAGGGAAAGTTTTATTCTTTTATTCCTCATGTGCTTTCGACTATTAGTTCCTTCTTCACCAACATGTCTTTTATAGTCAAACAATGAATTATTCAACAGCTGTAGAACAATATAAATGTGGTTTATATATCTGGTAGCATAACATGGGCTATCATTCTTCTTTATGACGACTTTATGAGAACTACTGCATTTCCTTTGCATTTCCTCTACAAAAAGGCGCGATTAAAAGACAAATCTGATATTCTTTACTCCATCTGAGCATTGAGAAACTCTCCTGAATTGCTGCTTGTCACACCAAACGGGGGCCATTTCAGCCTGCAACTTTATGATGGATCCATTTTGTCTTTTGCATTGAGAAAAAGAAAACACTATTTAGGAGGACCTGACAGCTCTGGATCTTACTTGATGAACATGATCTATACAAGCTGTTTACCATAGTTCTTTGCCATCTGTAAATCAGAGGGTATGATATTGCTGAGGGTTGGCAAAGCTCAGTCAGTGTATTTGTAATCCAGCAGCACATAGGAAAAGTCAATAGGAATATGTACACTACTTCAAGAATATGAATGAAGTAAATGCTATGGGCCCTTCAGTGTAAGCAAAATGTGGATTCAATCTAGAGGCATATACAGAGCTGTATTTCCCAATATTACAACTGAATTACTGCATAACTTGATGTTCAATACATTTCCAGGTAGCTATTATAGTATTTTAAAACCGTTGACTGAGATTATTACCAGTGAAGTTAACGTCATACATGGGGTGAGAGAAATTCCAAAAGAATAAGAAAACTAATTCTATAATGGAAAGAAGACCATGACACAAAAAAAGCAGGTTAGGAAGTTTTAAGCTACAGTACCTTAGCTAAAGCTAAGCTAGCTGCCTGCCCCCTGAATACACTTTGAAAAAGCCCGGTCTCGGGAGAAAACAGGCTGTGAATCAAAATAACAAACCACGTTCCAACCATCATGTCGGTGATTGGCTGGAACATGGTTTGTTGTATTTTGGTGCACAGCCTGTGCCCCTAGTGTTTGACGTTTACGACCCCTGTGTTGTCTCCCGAGACCGGGCTTTTTCACAGTGTATTCAGGGGGCAGGCAGCTAGCGGATCAAGGAGAGATTCCTGCGATTTGAGACCAAAATGAAATCGCGCTGAAACCATGCAGGATCTCATAGTGCACCTTTAACTTCATTTAATATTGTACGTGGTGTTTTCTTTTGCGGGGTGCAAATGTTGCACCAAAACAAGTTCCTTCCTGAGACTATCGTACAGAGGCACCGTCGCTGTGTCCGGAACTTAGTGCTGCCCAAGACGATTGTGATTGGTTTAAAGTAGGGCTGTCAAAATAATAATAATTTCGATTAATTAATCTGAGAAAAAAATAACGCGTTAAAAAAATAACGCAGATTAATCCATTCCATATTGAAGTTTGACCCGGAGCCTTTCTAGCCACCATTCGAGACGAGAATGTGCTGCCTGGATCATTGATTGGAACATTTACTTAAAATCTTCTTCCTGAATAGGGTTGGGTACCGAAATCCGGTGCTAATACGGCACAGGTGCCTTCATGACCTGTATCTACCTATTTCGGCGCCTCATTTCGGTGCCACTGATATGTTTGCGCTTCTCTCTGATGCTCTGAAAACAGACGTTACAGGCAACAGAAACATTGCTGTGCGTGATGCTAGTTAACACTATACTAGACAGCAGCTAACGTTAGCCTACCGCTAGCTAGTAGCTGGATTAAACACGGTTAAAATGCTGACAGCTAACGCTAAACGGTGTAAAGTGTGACTGTGTTTTACTGTAGAGGATTCAACACCGGGATGTAACAATGTGCAGCTGCCGTTGTCGGAAAAACACAGACGGTGCGTTCAATGAAACTGGTAACCTACAGCTTCGTGGTGCATTCAAAGTTGTTGTTAAAGGCCCTTTTCCCATCTGGTGGTTGTTTTTCTCATTCAACAGCAATTTACTAGTGAAATAAGTTATTGTTATAGTTATTACATTATTATTAAATCATTTAATTTTGACTATATGGCCTAGCAATAAACAAGCCGTTCCTTAATGTAATCTTACTTTCTTAAAAAGTACCGGTTAAGGCACCGGGCAAAACTTATGTATGCGATTAATTTAGATTAATTAATAACAGAGTATGTAATTAATAAGATAAACAATTTTTAATCGATTGACAGCCCTAGTTTAAAGAAATGCAAACAACCAAGAGTGTTTTTTTTCTCCTATCCTAGAATGTATGTGTGGTGTAGCCAGACCTTACTTCACAGCGCTGTGGAGATAGGTCTGGCAATGTGAGACTACCACACCGGTGACTTCAGGGAAGCAGGAGGACTTTCCAGTTCTATTTCTCCGTCCTCTCTGACTCCGGCAGTGGCCATTGTGTCCGGAAAAGTCAAGCTGCAGGCAACCGCTAAGTTAACGTCACCCTGTGTCTTTAGCTGCATGCTACCAGCCGGTAAACTACACTGTGTTTTTTTTACAGACATGCGCAAGTAGGCGGGGTGGGATGATTTGTTCTTTGTTTTTCATGACATATTTGTGAAATGATAAAGTTTTGTCCAATTGCCAAAGTCTGTCAAATTGGGGTGTCACGATTCTCCAAATCTACGGTTCGATTTCCATTTTTTTTAGGATTATTCATGGTGGAGCTCAATTTATGCCAAGGTGGCACTGTTGTGAAAACCGTGGCTGAAATGGAGACATAGAAATATGCTTGGTGTGAGTCTTGGTCCTGGCAACCTGCCTAATCATCACTGAACTGGCTATACAAGGCCTTTTTCTTTTTTCTTTTTTTTTTAAATAAAAATGAGCTTGAAAATGAAGTTAGAGCATTGTCGATCACAGTTTTACACCCCCAAGTGAGGTGAGTCATTAGCAGTTAACAGGTTATATATATAAGAGCAGCAAAGAAAGAAAGAAAGTTGCTTTCAGTTCAAAGTTAGCGCCACCTCAGTAATTTTCTTAGAAAACTATATCAAAAAAGTATTTTTATATATCATAGGGATTTTAAAAATACTACGTTTACATATGGCATTAGTTATGTTGCTGACACTTGTATCCCAAGAGATTTGAAATGTGTGCAAGGGGGGAATGAGCTTTTACTTTCTGCTTTACCAACATTACAATCAAGCAGCAGCTCAACGTGCAGGTATCAAGGCGCGTTCCTGTGATCTGATGAGACAGGAGACTGCTAGGTGAAGAGAAAAGAGATGATGCAAAGAGGATGTCTTTCAAGCCAGTAGAGAGGGATACAGCATACCAGGGAGGGTGTCTGTGCTATGAATAGGTTCTTGCTCATTACATCTATCACAGCTGAATGAAGTACTGCATCCTATAGCATATGTGACTAGTCATGGGGATGCGTTGATTTATGAAGTTTATTTACAGTACTTTGCAATCGCGCATTTTCTTGTAGTCTTAAGGTTGTTCCTTCTTCACAGCTGTAATGTAATGTAATTTCATTCATCAGCAGTTCAGCCGTGTCGCTGCCTGTCATCTGGATTTGTTTTGGTTTCTTTGAACCTTTTGAAATTAGATGCTTTAGAAGAACTGCAAACACCTGCATTAATATGCATTTGTCGCCTTTCTGTCTTTCTATTATGCCGTAAAAGACGTCACGCTGTAACGCAGTGTTCCCTCTCTGTGCCGTGGAGATTTCAGACCCCAAAATATGTACTGGATGCATTCACCTTCGTGACATGCACTCAAAAAAAATAAACAGGCTTTTTGAACAGTTTTAAAAACATTCATTGTAGCTACATCTGCCCTGATCATCCTCGGCAGCCATCAAATGACCATCACTACACCAGAAAAATGATTCGGTTTTATTTTACAGATGATTATTCCTGTATTCTTACAACACAAAGAACTTAAAAAAAAAAAAGTGGTAACTGTGAATAACACACACACACACACACATTTGTTCTCACATAAAAAGTTTGAATGCATTCACAAATGTTTTACTATTTCACAAATATGACTAAAAATTCAAGTTTAATACTGTAAATACATTTCTTTAATCAGATCAAATTAGTGAACAGAGAAAATTTGTGTAATTATCTTTCATTAAAGATTGAAAAGCAAGGGCGCCTGGGTAGCTCACCTGGTAGAGCGGGCGCCCGTATATAGAGGTTTACTCCTCAACGCAGCGGCCACAGGTTCAACTCCGACCTGCAGCCCTTTGCTGCATGTCATTCCCCATCTATCTCCCCTTTCTACTGTAATTTATACTAATAATACTACTGTATTTTTTTACAAGAAAGTTATTTTTCTGTTATTTCTTTTGGCGCCCCAGCTACCGGAATAGTACGGTATTCATACAGTTTTTGTTTTTAACAGTGCAGAGTCACGACCATATGAGTCTAGTTTGGACCATTGGCAGTGAGAGTCAACCAGCCCTGTGTCGCACGGAGTTTACTGGCAAGTATGTCACATAATGTTTTTTTCACCTTCCTGGAGGAAATATTTCCAAGCTCTGCATAATTGCTAAATTATCCAGATATTACCGATTCAGACTGACATGGGTGTTACAACCTAAGCATCATCTGCAGCAATTAAATCATTTACAGATCAAAGTTTGGGGGGGAAATAACATGCTCTATAGGCCATATGAATTTATAAGCGGTGCGTTTATGCTTGTCAAATTGATTAGGATGACACAATATTCCATAAAGCTGCATGGCCTGCATGGAGGTGACCCACATCTTCAAAGGGCAACTCTTTCCATCATAAAATTAAGCTGCACTTTGAATGTCAGCAGGGAAATGCTCACATCAATTTGAGACTTTACATGAACATCTATAGGATGAGCATATGTTTTGTGCATCCATATGGAAATGATGCACAGTGCTAGAGCTTGAATCACATTATTGTCACATTCTTAGAATTACTTTACTTAATACTAAGGCCTCCTGCACACTGCCTGCGTGGCGTGAGCGTGTCAGCTGCGTGGAGTGTCTGTTTTTATTCCGGCTCCCATGCTAACAGGTTAGAGCTTGCACACTGCCTGCGTGACACGCACGTCTCAGGTGTGGCTTGAGCCGCGCCGAAAACGGCGCGTGCTAGAAATAGGACTGACGTCATTTTTCAAGCGACACGCAAGCTTGTTGGAAGCGTTTCCAGGCAAAATAGAATAGGAAAAGATGTTTATATGTCATTTCGACACAAATACATTTAATAAATGACATTTTGATGTTTGAAAGTCTCTAGGTTTTGACATAAATGCAGATAATAATCATAATAATAATGATCAATTTTCAAATACTGCAGCTGTCAATACAGAACGAAATACGCTGTAGCCTATTTTGCCGTCAATACTGCTGATGTTGTCTTTGCTGTAATCAAATCAGTATATATTTATGTTTATGGGAAACATACATGTGTACAGACAAGGCTAGCAGCAGCAGCGCCGCGTCAGACACGTTTCTGGTGTGCAAAGACACACAAAACGCCACGCAGCTGACACGCAACTGACACACAACAGAAACGCCACGCTCACGCCACACAGGCAGTGTGCAGGAGGCCTAAGACAACTATAAAAATTAAATCCATATCTTCAACTCAAATGTCAATCAGTTTGATTTTACGGGGCGAACCACAAAAGCAACAAGCAATAAACTCCAAACCTTCATAAACAGATGCTTACGAAAGATCTACTGGTCAAACACAAAAACTAATGAAGAGCTCTGGAAACACAAATCAAACGCAGGAAATGGCGCTGGATTGGGCATACCCTGAGGAAACCCCCCCCCCCTCCAGCACAACCACACAGGCCTTATTAGCATTTCGGGATAGGAGCGAAACATGCTGTGGTTTATTGGCATTTCTTTAAACCAATCACAATCATCTTGGGCGATGCTAAGCCACACACGGAGCCACGGTGCCTCTGCAAAATAGGAACTTGTTTTGGTGGACGTGTGTACGTTCAAATGTTGTTTTAGTCGTAAAACAGAAAACTCAGATTGGACAGATAGTCTAGCTAGCTGTCTGGATTTACCCTGCAGAGATCTGAGGAGCAGTTAACCATAGTCTTCATAAATCCACCGGAGTTTAGAATGCCAACACAAAGAAGGCAGAAGGGAAGGGACATCCGACCAAAATGAGGGACATCCGGGGGAATTACCAGCGGCACCTGAAGAATCCGGGAAATTAAACTACATTTCCCTAAAGAGCAAAATGGGTTAAATGATATCAACATCTATAGCACAAGCCTGTGTTTTAGCAGCTACTACTTTAAATGTTCCTATTCTTAGAATTACTTTAAACTTCAGTGTTTGTCCTAAAAAGCTCCATCTGTGCTCTCCATCTAAAGTGTTATTCCAAACTACTGTAAATCTTTGCGGTACCAAACACTCATGCCCTTAGATGAAAAATAAAATTAAAATAAAAGTGGCTGTAGAAAGTCTGCTCTTTCTCGGAGTCCTAATGAAAATGTCTCAGGTTGTTACAAAACCTATGGCTGCAAACCTGCAGCTGATCACATTTGCATATCAGACTCGGTAAATCAGATGCACAGCTGAAGTATGTGGAATAAAGTAATTCCTGCCTTGAGGCACCTTCTAAAACGTCTACTTTTTTTTTTTTTTTACAAAAGAAATGCTTAGTGCAGGCCCAGGCTTCTTTCTGCACAAACAGAGCAACACTGCGATAAAGCTCAGAAAGTTGTGCTGTGAACCATGAAGCTGGTAAGCCAAATGACTCTGAAATAAGCAATCATAGGGAAATAAAAAGGAAACTTATCACAATGTAAGTACGCCAATAAAGTACCAGGTATTCCATGTTCCGCTGTATTGGGTATGGTCTGTACCTGTTTTTTCTCTTTCAGTTCCTAATACTGCCACTTTGTAACACAGTTTCGGGGTAATTCCAACCTCTTTGTACTTCGATAGAGCACCGATGTCTTTCCACAGCTGATTAAGGTGACTGACTGGTGAACAGAGAAAGTGGCCAAATCCAAGGGTGCTATTGACAGCTCAGTTTATGGGGAAAATGGAGATTCCATTTTGTTTTTTTTACCAGATGTCTTAGCCCAAATGTGTCAAACTCAAGGCCCGCGGGCCAAATCCAGCCCCTTGCAGATTTAGATCCGGCCCGTATATCAATTTGGGTTCACAATCAATTTTGGCCCACCTAGTTTTGCGCCAAACCAAAAACACAGGAAAGTGTTTTTTTTTAAAAGGCAATTACTTGACATTCAAAGCAGAATATGGCAGATTTGCTGACTCTGAGACTCAGAAATTCCCCCAGAAGCGGAGAGTTTTCATATTCAGGCTGAGAAACAGGTTGTTGTTAAAAAAAGAAAATCAGTTTTGCTTGATTTGCTAAATTCTATGATGGCTAAGGAACTCTTTTGATGACTTTGGTAGGGCTTCGTGTCACAAAAATGCGACAAGAAGTGTACAAAAATGTCGGAAAAAGCAACAAATTTACAAAAAGGTGAGAAAGTGTGTCTGAGAAAGCCACAAAAAAAGTCGGAACAAAAACAACAAAAATGAGGAAAAAAGCTACCAAAATGTAAAGTGACATGCAGTAACAAAAGCACGTTAATAAACTCTACAACTCTGGCCGTGATGTCTTGGTGTGATTCTCTTTTTCCAGTGTGGCCCTTCGTGAAATCGAGTTTGACACTCCTGTCTTAGCCAGTCCAAATTATTACAAATAAGACAGCACAAACCAATTTCTGTCCAAATGCTTATCCCCACAGAGTGTTAAAGTCAGACAGGCATGTGTTCTTCCTCTCTTTGTTTCCTACATTTACAAAATCATCTATAAAATCAAAATATCAAAAGTTGCATTCTTACCAAGCGTCTTCTTTCTTCTTCTACAGTGGTCAACAGCTGGGAGAACTCTTTGAATGACTGGGCTGAAATACAAAAAATCAAACAAAAAAATCATTTCATATCATTAAAAAAAAAAAATAAAGTAAATGAGATCGTATTAAAGGTGAAATATGTTTGGTCAATAAATGCATCAACATGAATGAAACATCCTGCACAGTATGTTCCCCATTGAGTAAGTACGTACACAGTGATCCACTGTGTTGTTATGTTCAGATGATGGGAAAAAAAAAAAAAAAAGGATATTTTAACACAGTGGCTCAGTCGTTAAACATCAGATGTTCATGGCACCCCACAAGCACTGTAGGTGCTAAAATGTTTATTTGCACTGCAGATTCAGAGCTTTCAGTGCAGCACATTTTAGAACCTAATAAAAGCATGCAGCTGTCCAATTTAAAAGCAAGACTAGCAGTAAAAAAAAAAGAAAAAAAAAAGCAATACTTCAATTGAATGGAACCCACTGATTGCTTCCCTTTATTTTCTTCCCATGCTAGGCTTTACAATACACCGTCACAATGTAGGAGTAACTGATGGGGTCCAGATATGTTCACGCCATCTGGGCTATACTTAAGCAGCTTATATTACATTCTACAGGGCCGGATGAATTCCGCATATAATACATTGAATCTTATCTGCCAGAGAATTGTGCCTTGATAGCTTCACAGCTTCATTAAATAGAGGGCCAGATACAGTGTGGCCTCTGTTGGTCAGCCCCCTGTGTCACCCCGCGTCCAGCCATTTAGCAGCGGTCGAGTTGCTCTGCTTGCCAACACAGTAACATCATAATCAGCGGCGACGGCCTGGCATGGGGACCCATGCATCATCTTAGACACTTTGGTCCATTTACACACCAAAGCTTTTAAAGACCAGGGAGCAATGATTTTGTGCCAGTGACCCTACAAGCTGGTCTCCTATTAACGCCACTAGCTCCTTTATCAACAGCACAAACCTCTCAGGGGGTAAAGGGCACAGCTGGAGCCGTTGATGGGACAAGATTAGACTCCGACGAAAGGAAATGGGAGTCAAAGCGAGGTTACAGCTTGCATATCATTCACTGGTAAATGGAGGAAAGGCAATAGACCTGATGAATCACTGAAGGAAATAAAACCTCGAGTGGAAGCTTATACGGAAATAAAGAGTACTGTACTGTACAATTTTCTGCCTATTATAAGAGGATTTTCTAATAATCAATTGGATGGGTTTAAATGGTGCCTTTCTGCTTGATATTTAACTTTTCAGATCTAGATCTAGACCTCATCTGACTTGTTCCACCCCAGAAGGCTCTGAACAGCTCTTGGACACTAAAGGATTGACCTTCTGAGAGAAGGGAATGTAACTTTTCGAAAAATCTAAATTTCTATTGCCACATCAATCTTTTGGCCCCATTGATTTCCGGATAACTGGCATGGAATGTGAATGTCACTGCAGGAAGTCATAGCGGGAAATCAATAAAAGGTCAGGTGAACCCGTCTGGCAGCACATACAGGATGGTGGATGTTGTGTGGGGAAGTTGGGAGCATCAAAGTGAACTATACCGATATTGCATCAAGATCATGGCTGGCATTCACGCAAGGGTCTAGCTATGTCAGTTAGAAAGCTCAGTTTTCATTGATGACTAGATTGATTTCAACAGGCTGTTTCACTTTTTCCTCAAATAGTAATCATGGCGGAGATGGTGGGTGAACACGGCAGTATGGTATGAGGAATTCATTTCTCTTTAAGAAAAATATTGAACACTTGGTTTCTTGCCCCATAATTGGACTAAGTGTGTTATTTTGCTTGTGTAAACATTGAGTTTGTGGCTTGTGGATGCAAGGAATTAAACGTTTTGCAGAATAGGACATTGTGTTTAGTGTTATTTCCCATATTCCAGGGGGTTTTCCAACCATTAAACAGCTTATGCACAGCACCCAAGACGTTTCTGGCACCACCTATGCCGAATGGATGTAACTAAATGACTTTTCTCAGACCTAAATGGTTGTAGTTGGTCCCCAGTGGACTTGTTTAGCAAGTTTTGTCTTTAAGCTTTTTAAGTGTTATTTATTTATTTATTTATTTATTATTAGGGTTTGGACAATATCCTTTTGTCCCGATTCGATTCTTTAATGATACATGGGTGGCGATTTGATTTGTATTGCGATTTTCATTTATTGCGATACTAAAAGTATTGCGATTCGATAGTATTGGGGCTGGGCTATACATCGATATTATATATATATATATATATATATATATATATATATATATATATATATATATATATATATATATATATATATATATATATATATCTCGTCTTGAGTTTTGGATATCCTAATGTCGTGATATGACACAAGTGTTGTCTTTTCCTTGTTTTAAAGGCTGCATTACAGTGAAGTCATTTTCTTGTTCTGTTTAATATTTAATTTTATTTAAATTAATTTAATTTACCTTTATCAACATTGATGTATTTGGTCAAAAATATCATGACATTTGATTTTCTCCATATCGCCCTGCTCTGGATAGTATTGAGTATTGCGATTTACTTCAAAAGTTGAATAATACACTTCTAGAGACAATATATCTTATTTTTTAAAGATTATTTTTTGGGCACTTTCAGCCTTTATTTTGATAGGACAGCTGAATAAATGAAAGGGGAGAGAGAGGGGGGAATGACATGCAGCAAAGGGCCGCAGGCCGGAGTCGAACCCGTGGCCCGCTGCGTTGAGGAGTAAACCTCTACATATGGGCTCTACCAACTGAGCTATCCGGATGCCCAGAGACAATATATCTTGAGACATTTCTAAAAACTCATTGTTTTCTAAGAAGAATGCACATCACATGTCAGTCAGTCAGTCTGACATTTATTTCATTTGTAAAGAATAACATAACATGGATTTTCTGCATTTTCTGCTTTCGTTCTGTTTTGCTGGAAACATATGATGTAGTCGCCGTCAGCGGTACTGTTTAAACGTAAAAAAATATTTAGGTGCGATGATTAAAAAAAAAAATAAAAAAATAAATCAATTCTACGGAAAAGAATCGATTTTAAAAATTCCAGCAGTCCTCGCAACTAAATGTACTGTTATCTGCAAGCAATGACATGCTTCCAAACAGATGCCTGTGGCTCTGTCATTTGAGCCCCAGGCATAGGCAAATCACTGGCTTCTATTGTGCCTGTGGTTTGCACTGTAAACACAGAACAGGTGGGCAGCTAAAATATCCATTGTTCAATCGGAGATCAACACCGCTCTTGACTGAAGGCCAGGGAATGGGTGCATTGCCTCCAATTAAAGCATGCTTGATTCTAATGAGGCTTGGACTTGGGTGTGGATTTTTCCAATAAGCGTAATTGCATGCAGCCTCTTCGGCTTTGGGAGAAAAAAAAGGAAAGCAGGACTACTCATTACGCATTCAGGGGGAACATTACAGCCTCATGTAGAGGAGGTCGATATCCAGTCTAGCCCTCACAGATGGACAGTAATTCAGCATTCTCCAGCGCCAGGGAGAGAAAGACCCAAGCTGGGGATAATGAGCAGTGCAAAAAAAGAATAGGAAGAAGAGACCAGACTGGGAGCCCTGCCCATTAGAGCCAAGAGGCCCTCTGCACAGCTGCTTTCATATTCCTGTTGGAGGCTAGGCCATTAATCTCTGACACTGATCACAATTAGTCCTCTTGATCTTTTATAGGGTTTTAAAAAACGATACAGGGGAAGCATTGTAAGGTAATCAATAGCATTAATTATACATGCATCACAGATAACTTTAAGATCTATATACTCAAAACCAAATCCCATTCCAAAAATTTGCAGAGTATGCTTAATATTGTCTAAAACCAGTTCCCAAAGACTCTCCTAAGGTTTTACGTGTTCTATTATCTACTTTCATTGATTAGCCGGAGGATATTAGCTCTTATGATTAATTAATTATTTTGGTCAATATTGAAATCACGATTATTTGACAAGATTACTCATTGACTTTTGGAAAGATGTTTAAAAAACAGTGAAACAAACCATGATCTGTGAAATGTCCCTTAACACTTTAACCGTTGAACCCAAGACAAAATAAGAGTTTACTTGCAAAATGTAACGTGCAAAATTATCATTTTTCTCGATTACATATTTTTTGGGATTGTAAGGGGCCGAAATCAAAATCGCGATCAAGATTCGATTAATTGCACAGCCCTAGTTCAAGTATCTCCCCAGAGAATCCCGACAGAAATGTAAGACGAGGTTGTGATTGAGGGGACAATCTGACTGATTGGGAAGAGCAGGGAGGAAAGAAGATGGAAGACGAGAGAGAGAGAGAGAGAGAGAGAGAGAGAGAGAGAGAGAGAGATCTGCCCTCCACGGCCTGGCCAAACTGAACTTACCGATGTTCACCTCGTCATCTGTCTCTGCATCACCGATGCACTCAAACTGGAACTCCTGCAGGGACTGGGAGAACTTCTGGACGGCAGCAGAAAGATCTGGAAAATCAGATGGTGTGAGCATCAGAATAAAACATTGCATAAAGGTATATTATAACTACAGCATAGAATTGTGAAACTTAAGAAGACTATTGACAATGTAAGGGAGCAGAAGAGCTGAACTGTATAAAATGCACTTTTTTAATCTGCTGACTATCCAATTCCATGCCCACTGACATTTATACAGTAGCAGTTCTATAAATGTACTTCATCTCGTGCCCATTGATCATAATACCGAGATCTGTCCAGTAGAATTAAGCCGAGCTGAGCTGCCTAACCTTTGTGTCAAAAATGATACAGTAAATATAGGGTTACAATCGTTGGATACTCTCACTGCTAGATATAAATTTATGATGTTTACGGCATTCCAGGAGTTTAGTTGTGATAAAGTGCTGTCATAACTTTTTCTAAATGACATTTTACTTTTTGTATTCCAGCTTTCCAGCTGAAAAAAGAACATTCACTAGTGATGTCAGTGGAAAATTGGTATCCCTCCAGGTCTCAGAAGTATTTGTCCAATTTTGACATTACTTTTAGTGACTTTAAATGAACACTAGATACTTTGACAATACTACAATGACTTTCAAATTTGACATTTTTCTTTGGTCCATCAGTTTAGTATGTTGAATGTCTCTAAATACTACAGTACCCCCCAGCCTTAGCAATCACTGTTGTAGTGAAGAAGCCAACTAAAAAGGTTCTAAACAGTCTAAGCCAGAGATCTTCAATAGGGGGTCCGGGGCCCCCAGAGTTACTGCAGTCATCTGGCATATGGATGAAGGGAGTTTCTTTGCCAATTTTGAAAGTTTTTCCAAAAAATAAAATGTTTTAACATGAATCCAACATATTATTAGCAAATATAAATCAGCCTATTTGTGAAAAAAACACATTGATGATAGGCTTACTGGCCAATACTGTAGGTTAGTTAGTCTCTAAGGTAGCCATCCATAAATACAGTTAATGCTAAGGATTCACTGTGCCACATGTATGTTTAACATTAAAAGATGATTTATAAAATCATACCAACAATTTTTTATAGCTTAGTTTTCTATGCACTAAAAAAAATGTATGTAAAGGCTTTAGGCTTTTATTGTAAGCCCAGGGGCCTGTTTCACAAAACCAAGATAAGGGATTAAGCCGGGATTTCCCCGTTATCCTGGATGAATTTAGCCTGGACTCGGTTTCACGAAAGCGGAGGCACATAAATCACCATGGAGATTTATTCTGTGCAGCTAGCCTGCTCCAGACCAGGTTAACAGCCAGGCTAACAGCTAGCCTGCTCCAGACCAGGCTAACAGCCAGGCTAACAGCTAGCCTGCTCCAGACCAGGTTAACAGCCAGGCTAACAGCTAGCCTGCTCCAGACCAGGCTAACAGCCAGGCTAACAGCTAGCCTGCTCCAGACCAGGTTAACAGCCAGGCTAACAGCTAGCCTGCTCCAGACCAGGCTAACAGCCAGGATAACAGCTAGCCTGCTCCAGACCAGGCTAACAGCCAGGATCTATTAATCCTGGAGCCTTTTCTGATCACCCAGCAGTGGTTTTACCTTATTGTTATCAGCCTGCATTAAAATACAACAGGTGCATATTGCTGTTCAGTTAAGTACTGTTATTATTTAAAGTTGTGACCATTATTTTTTTTAATAATTATTCATGTGACAGTCATTGCTACTGTTATATTGCTGTATGAAGACTGCTGTTCATATTGTTGTTAGAAGTTTGATGAATATATTATGGCAGTTGTTGTATATTTCTATAGTTGACTAATGCACCTTGAATTATTTTAGTTGATTGATTTTTTTTTAAATTCTTTAACAATAAGGATCATGTTTGTTCAGCTTCCATGTGCATTGTATTTGGCATTCTTAGCACACAATTTGTGTTGTCCAGTAAACTGGGATTATAATTTGGACTGACAGTAGGACTGTACAATTTAAAGAACATATCCTAATTGTACAATCCTCCCAAATTATAGTCTTAGTTTACTGGACCAGTAACTATCTAGTGATGTAGGCTACTGGACATTCATGTAACAACAGGGAGAGGACACCTCAATGGTTTCTGACCTTATATTTTGCTGGGGGGAAATATGATGAATATACTCTGTTCCATTCATGTCTATGTCCATATATACAAGGGAGCAAGGCATATAATATGTAGAGAAGGAAACCCATCCTCTATAAAAAATAAAAGAAACGCGAGAAAAAATGTGGCACATAATAGGCTAGCAGATAGACTGAATGATGATGATACATGAAATGAAAATATACATTTATGAACTACTGCTCTTAACTGAAACCATTCAATGAGTCTGTCATTTGCAAAAACAAACAGTTGTACACTTTGCATTAAAAGCGAGCAGTGGAAGTTAATATGACTTAGGATATTTATATTTTAGACCATGAGAGGAAGAGGGAGGAAAAGAGTGAAAGAGATATTTACGCATCATATTCTGGCCTAGAAAATTGATCTTCATGGTAAATGTCCTGAGTAACATTATCTTCTGCTTACTTTTAAGGCAAAGAGTACAACTGTTAATTTGTGCAAATGATTAGTAGCCTAATCCTTGAATGGAATGATTATGACGGTTTCAATTCAGAGCAGTGGTCAGTTAATGTATATATTTAGGCTACTTACGCGGTTGGTCCGTGATCGTCTGCTACGCTTTCTCTCGCTGTTTCAATACATTTCACGTCATCATACTTCCACGAGAAGCTGCTGCTCACGCTGTATAAAGTATGTACAATGCGTATTCTCCATTTTGGCATCAGTGAATCTGTGATCGACCTCGCGGTCTTTTGAGGAAAGCCGTGGACGCGCATCTATCTGAATTACTTCAGCCTGGCTCGACCTAGTCTAATCTGAGCAGCCTGGCTTGGTACGTTTCACGAAGGCCAAGCCAGGCTGAGGAGGAGCGACTAGGTCGAGCCAGGCTGAGGAGGAGCGACTAGGTCGAGCCAGGCTGAAGTAATTCAGATAGATGCGCGTCCACGGCTCAAGCCTCCTTTATCAGTTATCCTGGAACAAGTCAATCAGGAACAACAACACTGCACTATAGTTGCTGAATTGAGCCAAAAACGATCCAAAATCAGAAAGAGAATTAATTCCAACTGTTGAATGCATTTACTCAATTGAACAAGTTCTACAAAGCTCAGCCTCTGCTTTCGTCTTGCTGTTAGGTCCTTGGGAGTTGTAGTTGACTTTTCCCGTAAAGTTTATATGTACACAGTCTTATACCTATGACTTATCAGTAATGAGACAGAACTGGCCAAGAGCAATTGTTCATCGGTTGTCATGAGTAGTCAACCAAAGTGTTAAAATTCCATTCAAGACAGAAGCTTTAAACCAAATACTGTCTATGGCACACTAGTCTATATCGAAGGCGATCCACTTCCGGTATTGTTCAGGTGCCGCCGGAAATTCCGCCGGATGTCCCTCTTTTTCGGCCGGATGTCCGTCACCTTCCTCTTTCTTTGTGTTGGCGTTCTAAACTCTGGTGGATTTATGATGACTATGGTTAACTGCTCCTCAGATCTCTGCAGGGTAAATCCAGACAGCTAGCTAGACTATCTGTCCAATCTGAGTTTTCTGTTGCACGACTAAAACAACTTTTGAACGTCCACACGTTCCTTCCAGAGGCTATTTTGCAGAGGCACCGCCATTGTGTCTGGGGCTTAGCACCGCCCAAGACGATTGTGATTGGTTTAAAGAAATGCCAATAAACCAGAGCACGTTTTTCTCCCATCCCGGAATGCAGCGCTGTGGAGGAGGGTCTGGCAATGCAAGACTAATGGAACACAAATGACAAGGTTTTCATTTCCCGAACCCTGCCCACCCAACATAAAACCTCCCACTTCCCTTCTCTACTATCCACGGAATACAGAAAAACCAACACCCAACAAAATGGGCCCATAAATGTCAGGTACCTCACCAGGACCTGTACTTACCAGTATTTCCCATTTCTCTCAGCTTTTTCAGTTTTAGTTGATTAAATGTGCTTTTTACTTTTTTATTTGGCTGAGCTAATTGGCTCAGTTTGAACATTTTTCAAAAGTTTCTGTGGAGTACCAAAAACTTGAACTTTGCAATTAGGCGACATCAAGGCATAACTGATGAAGTGCTCAACAACTGAGTTTTATGGTTTAGGAGTTCTCCTCTCTGAAATAACATGTACGAGCTCAACAAGAGTTTCTCTGTTTGAGGCAGAGGAGCTGATTCTCCTTTTTAATATGTGAAAACATTTGTATAATGGCATGCATTTTGAGTTACGATGGTGAAATACGTTTTAACAACTACTAGAACTAAAAGACAAGGCAAAAAACAAACACTCTCAGAAAGTAAAATTAACTCTGGATTGCATCTTTAATATGACTCATAAATGCATGAAAACATAGACCCATAAAAGCATATGTATACAATGATCTGCATGCTGACACATACGTGGTAAGAGGATCTGATCTTATTATTATATTATGCAACTGATTTCAATTTGTTCCATGCCTCAGTTCCGTAAAGGTTAGTGTGTGGGTCTGCTGTGTTAGCACTGTGACTTTAGTCTTGCTCAGGTGAAAGTAACCTAAAGTATTTTTACAGGTACTTTAAAAAGTGGGATGGAGATCAGCACGTAATGGAGGCTTTTAACCTTTCGCAATTCTGCGGAATTCATAATTAAAAGGCAAAAATGGAGCTTCTAAAATATTCTGACATTTTAGTTGTCAGCCCACACAGTTTGAAATGTACACATTTTTCTCATGTCCACTGTTGACAATGGCTCACTAATTGCTTCTCTCCTTCTTTCTTCTCTCACTGACAATCACGTCTTTACTTCAAAGAACTGCAAACATAAAAGTCTCTTGCCTGGAAAGTAGGAAAATGCACACCCTAATATACACTGCATACTGTAGACATTGAAACTTATGTTCATGTGACAGACTACTCTACTCCTGTATATTGCTGTATATGAAAAGCAGTTTGAGGTTGTTATAAACTGTACTGCAGTGACTCAGTTTATAAAGCTTTGCAGGGTTTGTAACTGTAATTACTGTCTAGACATTTACAGTTACACAAGCTTTTCATACTGTATGTGCTTCATATCTTGGTAATATACATTTAAGAAAGATCTCATACGTGACCATATTTACTACAGCAACAACAAAAGCATAAGCAGAGTGTGACCGTCTGTCAAAATAAAAGCAGTAATGTTACTGGTAGTAGCCAACCAAACATCACATCACATTTTTAACAAATACAAAAACTACGATTTAACCGATATTTAACTGGATCTTTATCAACGACAATTATGATGACTGAAAGATAAAAGCTATAACATGACGGAGCTTTAAACTTTCGCACTGTTTGAGGTAATGTTTGAAAGTCCATAATGGATATTGTGTTGAACCCTACTGTGACAACAACAGTTTATCTAGCAGACATCCCAAAAGTACAAACCGGCCTTAAAAGCTCTCAAAAACCAATGCTCTCTTCTCCACGGGAACATAAATTGCTTGGAAAGCCTGATAAAGAACCATGAGAGATTTGTTGGTGAGTGTATTTTTCTTTACCTAAGAGAAAGCATTGTTATATTGTATTTCTGTGGGTTTTTGTTAGTTATTAGTTTCAACAGAATAAAGAGATTGAAAGGCTCTTAAAGACATCTACACTATACTGAACGAGTATGTCTGACCACTTGGAAATGTTGCTGAGTCTGCCCTGAGCGCCACTGAGTGGAACTTTTCCAGAAGATGTATTGTGCCAGTGATGTGCTCCTATCATTGCTGCTTTGACTCAAACGCTGCTGATTTGAAATCAATAGCTTGCTGCAGTTGTCTGGATATACTCGCAGGGCCATCAATAATGGATGATCTTTTAGCTCTGACATTCAGACAGGCCCAGACCTAACAAACAAACCGTCAACTGAATGCATTGTTTCCTTACAGCTATACCAAAAACCAAGGAAATCAGTCAAGTTTTAAAAAATATATACCTAAATCAACAAAGTCATCTGGTCTTCACTTTCGTTGTAATAATTCGCAAGTAACAGAATCCGATATAAAGTCTGGCTACTCAGTGCCCACTGAAATGTGTCAGTAGCACAGAGTATTACCAAACATGTATATGTAGTGGTGTGTTTAGCATTTTCTTTAGTTAGATAGTTCATAAACATATTTTAATTCAGACAAAGTTCTTGTATGGCGGCATGTGTTAAGACAACATTTAACATTTGAGAAGCCTGGCTCCTTTTGTGAAATGGAAAACATTTTATTGCAGAAAAACACATTACCTTGGCATCTGCGTCTGTACTTGGTGGTCAATTCTGAGCACCATATCATTTCAACAAAGTAAAAATAAGGATCAATTTAGCATTCAGCATTAGCATTTCACAGCTCCCATTGGGCGTTGACAGCACATCTGCATCACGGGCTCATGGGAGATGTGGTTGAGACAGCCACTGGGGCAAAAGCTAGCCCAGAAGTGGTGTCACTGCCCGATGTGAGTCGAGTGCACGTGAGTTGCACATGCTCAGATTTAAACGGTTTATGGCATAACGTGTCATACAGAAATTTGTGAAATCCATTTCAAAAAACGTTTTAGCTATCTAGGATTGTTTGATTGCTAACGTTAGCTCAAAACGCCATTCACAAGTGACGCATGCGCAACTCACATCTGCACTCGACTCACGTCGGGCAGTGACAGGTGGGACAAAACGTTGATACTCACTCACCTCACTTGAAGCAGCAAGGGAACTGATGACGAGCAGTTAATGCCATCTAAAATAAAATGGATTATTATCATCGCTATCAGTCAAGCTCCCGGTTCATCCTGTGCATGCCTGCTGCTGGCTATTCATTTTGAAAACAAAACTTTTAGGGCAAAAATGTGAGCATATAATAAAACAACATTTTGCATAGGTTGTGCCTGTTGAATATATACAGTAATAGGCTAAAGGTTTCCTACAGTAACAGTTTAATATCTTTATACGTATCCTATCTTGATTTATCCTCAGCAGGAAAGATTGGCAAGCTGATTGCTGACATACTTCCTTATTTTTGCATCTCCACTCTAAATGAAAGCCATAGAGGTGTTGAAATGAATCAAATAATCGATGCATCGACTCGTGGACGTGGACGATGCTGCATCGATAATCGGCCGGGCCATAATCGATTATTTCTGTTTACAATTTCATGTAGGCCTAACAACCTTTCTGTTTACATATTCTGTTATGTTTTGCACATTCAGGAAGTGCCATGTGCTCAGTGCTGTAGTTTTATGTATCCAATTTATTTAGTATTAGAGCAGAATGTTTTGTTTTTGAAGCTTGAAAAGCTATGAATTAAATATCCTATATGGCTTTAATAGAAAAATGTATTTGACGCATCGTGATGCATCGAGATATCGAATCAAAGACATGATAATCGTATTCGAATCGGGAGATCAGTGAAGATTCACACCTCTACTCAATAGTCTAAGCACAGTGCTGGATGATTTCAGACATAGCGTGCACTAGCAGAGATTAAGAAATTAGGTTGCCTACATGATGAGGCTCTCTAGTAACACCCCGTTGCTATACCTCAATGTGAACATATGCGTGATTAAATATTTGCCATATGTTAATTAGGGCAATGTTTAGGAAAGACCTGGCACAACAATGTTGTGTTTATTTTCTACTTCTATGCATTTTTTACTAACTTCAGGAATCGCCACACATGACTCTGCTTAGTCGTTAGTACTGCAGAAGAATTGCTCAAGCAGCTAAAAAGAAACCACGTCACTTAAAGTAATCACAACACTGAGTAGCAGAGATGAATGGAAAAAGAATCAGTATAAAAGGAAGATAAATGAACAGCTTGTATTTCTTAACCTTAGGCAAGCAGTAAAGGTACAATCAGTGCGACACACTGCAGGTTGTGGAAACAATGCAGGCAAAGACACTTGGCTGTCTTATCAGTTTAAATGTCAGTGCTTCCTTTTGGCATTCTGCATCCAAGTATACGGATGAATGAAGTTATTGTTTTCATCCACTTTTTAAATTAGCAAATCAAATTAAAGTAAACTGAATGACAAGGCAAGTGCATTAAAAACTAAAAAAACCTCTATTAAGTCCTCCAGTTTTCATGTAGATGGTGCTCTGTGCAGGCTTGTCATGCAACATGACTTTGCGTAAACATACACACACTTTCTTAAGCCAAGTGGCGTGTTATCAGTATGCATTTTGAGCTATACGCGTGTATGTCTACGCTGTAGACTGCGGATGTAAACATACACGTCACTTTCTCCAAGTGGTGTGTTATCGCGTAAACATACACGCCACTTTCTAAAGCCAAGTGGCGTGTTATCTGTACGCATTTTGAGCGCCGTGTACAGCGGATGGGTTGGGTTTAGGAAAAGAAGAACGGGATTGGCTTTAGTAAAAGAAGAAAGCGACGGTTGAGTTCAGGAAACGTGACACGAAGGAAAAGTGAAGCGACGTATAGTAATAACAGGAAAGAAGCGTAACTTTGATAGAATCTAAGGATGTTAATTACCACGTGAATTGTAACACTCAAATAGGAAAAGAAAGAGATTTTGTATTGCACGAGTAACAGAGGTAAAAATAGAAATGTTGACTCGTTATACCAGTTGTATAGTGCCGTCTAATTTTATTACACCCAGTAAACACTGTATCTTACCCTGCATGCAATTTTCCTAACAACGTATTGGACCTGCTGTAATGATTCTTCACACAGCGGACATGCACAAAGGGGAAACGGAAAGAACATTGTTATGGTGTACGGCCCTCCTATGCAGGTTTTAATCAAAGAGCTGTAACCACCCAGCCAAGACGTGGCTGCATGGGTAGAGCAGCCAGCCCAGTTAGTATCCAATGTGGGAAATGTGGGAGAGGACTACGGCTGTCAGTCACCACACAGCAGAGTCCCCTGGGTACACCCGTTATCTCGTCTCCAGGGCAACCGCATACTACCAAATTCCATCAGCTGACAACCCATGTCAAAACACAGACAACAGTGCAGGAAAGACGGCTGACGTGCACGCTTACTTCAGCAGCTATTACGGACAATGGCTGTAATTTAAGGACATGCATCAACACTCTAATTCTTTTATCCCTTCTGCAATTCGTCTTTTAAATGAATAAAATCTATTTTTTCTAGGGTATAGGCCTATATGTAAGCTTGTGTGCTGTTATGTATGTGTGTGTTGTCTGTAGTTGCTCTAAACTATGTACCCTTGTGGGATTAATAAAGTTGTTGAATTGAATTGTGTTGAATTGCATGAACACATTCTGCAACAGCAATTTAGTTATTCTCAGTTGGACTGCCACAAACCATGTACATGTAGTTCTGAGGTTTTATCTGATTCATACGGTTACAATATAGAGATATTGAGATTTGTCTTTAATTTCGCAGGTATACTGGTCTCTAATGATATTTGAGCTATAATGACACTCATGCTTGACTACACAATTTCTTTAGTCATGCTTCAATTTCTATTCATATTGTGTTATCACGCATAAAATAATGACATAAATGATGCATAAAACAATAGAAAATGCACACGTCGTTGCCCAGTAGGATATCAAATATTAGAACTTTTGGAAAATTCTTTTTATCAGAACAATATCTCAGAAATGCCCTCCAGATCCAAAGGTGGCTTACATTAAGTTGAATTCCAATCAGCAGCGTTTGTTTTTTAATTGCTTCATGTTTCAAAGTAACGTGAGAATATGCCTCCTAAGACGCCAAGGCATTTGGACCAAAATTGCAAGGGCATTGGTCATAAAAGAAACTGCTAAACTGCTGAACAAAAGGTCTCAAAAATCCCACTGCCGAAGAGAGACAAACTGCACTAACAAGGAGCAGGCATAAAGCTGGAAATGAACCAATAGTGATATGACAAATATACGCGTATGCAGAGACACACTGTACACTTTGGCTGCAAGTTTATCAAATATTTTAACATATAACTTAGTAGGGGTGGGACTCACCAGAGGCCTCATGATACGATATCACAATACATATGTCACGATACAATATTATTGCAATTTTTTAAATATATTGTAATATTCTGCAATATATTGCAATGTATTACCTAGAGCCCGACCGCTATATCGCCTGCTTGATATTAGGCATTTTCCAACATATCGTTATCGGCTTCTATAATGGCCGATACCATACCACCAAAAATTTTTTTTTAGATATTCATTCATCAGAATCATTTATAATGACAAATGATTCTGATAATTGAATATTAATTTTTTTTTTTTAAACCCCCTTCAACCACGTTCTGAGTATTGGCGCTGCATAGTTTGTCCACCAGAGGGCGCTCTACAATGTCCCTGTTGGCAATATTCTTGGATTTTTTTGTTGTTATTGTGTTTTTGTTCAAAGGACTTTAAGTTTCATATCTTATTTCTGGATTTTTTTTATTTTTAATATACATCGGCCGATATATCGGAATTTCGGATTTTTAAATCATCAAATATTTGTATCGACCTTAAAAATCCTTTATCGGTCGGGCTCTAGTAGGAAACTTTTTCAACATCCGTTTTATCTAAAAAGATACATTTCTCCGTTTGTTCATCTCACTTCAATTTTATTGCTGCAAAATGGGATTGTCAAGCAGACAAACTGACCAACACATACAGTATATCATAATTAGGGCTGTCAGCATTAACGCGTTAATCGAGATGCAGAGCATGATGCGCTAATTTTTTTTTAAATCGTATTAATCGCATGCCACCATTTATTAATTTATTTTCACTTCACTCGACTTTGCGTCGTGCCTAACAGGCTACTATTTTGCCGTACGTCCTCGTAACACATCCTGCTGCTGCAGGAATAGCAACGCGGATTTCGGCGCCTCATTTTGGTGCCACTGATATGCCTGCACTTCTCTCTGATGCTCTAAAAACGGACGTTACAGGCAACACAAACACCGCTGCACGTGACGCTAGTTTACACTACACTCGACAGCAGCTAACGTTAGCCTACCGCTAGCTAGTAGCTGGATTAAACACGGTTACAATGCTGACAGCTAACGCTAACAAACGAAAGGCAAGTTCACAGTCTGCCTGTACATTAATATCCAAGTTAGAGACACGATAGCTACTTTATTTGTCAGTGAGACACTGCTGATTTCAGATGAGAAGCTCTTCAAAGGGGGGAACGCCTTTATGGACCCAGCTTAGTGAGAGACGAAGAGATCTCATTGATGCAACAGTAGGGTGCATTGTGCCACTTTGATTCCATGTGGAGGGATTGTAATGGGGAAGGGGAGCGGCCCTTCAGGTAAGGCCTCTTCCACCTGCTTACTAATACGTTTGCCTGCCAGTCACCCAGCAGGGGACAAGAAGAGCTGTGTGAGGAGGGCCAATCAGACGGGCCCTCACACTCCCGGAGCATACCAAACCTTTCCCACCGCCAACTGTTGCCTGAAACAAAGCCTTATCTAATAACTGCACTCGCTGCTGCTGCTGTAGTAGTAGCAGCAGGCAGTCACTTTAAGTAGCAGTTGGTCAACCTGTGAACTAATTCTGAAGTGACAGAAAGCTCTTAAATATGGCTGAATAAAACATGAAAGGGAGAGATCGCGGAACGTAGTCCCTGTGGGACAATTTAACATTATTTAAGCAGTTTTCACACCACTTCTTTCCAAAGCAAGAAAGCAAGTTTGGGGTGGTGTAATGACATGTTAGGGATTAATACTAGGGCTGGGCCATAGTGGATGTGTGAAACACAAATTGTGGTGCATAAAAATGAAAAATAAAGGAATCTTGGATATTTTATACAGAAAAGTATCTCAAAAATGTCCTGTTGACTGGCACATGTTGAACATCACTGTACGGAACTCCCTGCACTCTGTGTTATATGACTGACATACTCATCACAACAGTAATTACTAAGCAGCAACCCAGTTGTTCTTTGACACCTACTGATAGTCTTAGAGGTTTTAATGAGGCGCTTTAGCACAAATTTGTGCAGAAAAGCTTTTAAAATGTCAAGTCACATGCATAGTGTTCCATTTAAGAATTCATCTTCAGCTTTTGCTAAGTAGCTACACATTTACACATCCCCTAAAATGCACTCAAGGTATTTTCCGTATAATATTTACAAGGCACATTCCCAGACTTTACTATACGTATTTGTCTCTTTTTTTGAGGCAAACCAACGAAAGTTCACAGTCTGCCTTTCTTCATATGGGCCATATGAAGAAAATCAAATATCACGACATTTTTGACCAGATACCTCAATGTCGCGGCGATATTGTAGGTTTGACTACTGGTGCTTTCATAAAACATTCACACACACTGAGCTTGTTGATAAATAATCACCAATAATATGGATACGACGACTAAGTGGCTAAAGACAAATAATACAAAACATCTGGTAAGTTCAGAGAAAAAAAAATCACCTTAGTGTAATGCAGCCTTTAAAACCAGGAAAAGACAACACTTATGTCATATTACAATAATCTAAGACGATATCTAGTCTCATATCACGATATCAATGTAATATTGATATATTGCCAAGCCCTAATTAATACCTGGACCTTCTTTGGAAGTCCTTTTAAGAAGCATGCCACTCAAGCACACTACGTCTCTGGTAATTTGATGGAATAAACATAAGCAGTATATGTTAACAGCAATCTGCTGTATGTGTGCTGACTATTGGCCGCATAATTACATCAACTGATCTGAATATGTTGTAAAAATGCTCAGAATATGACAGGGAGAAATATACCTTGCATACCTATCTAATCCCTGCGCAATACACTTCTGCAATGTTTTCATCTGTCTTAAATAGTTTAAAGCTATTGAAGAAGAAGAAACGGATACCGGGTCTTTGATATGAGCCTGATGCAATGCCACAGCCTATTCTTAAGCCCTAAAGAAAAAGACGAGAGTTATTAGCCCTGCAATTCTGCTGGAATGAAAAAAAAAAGCCAGCCAGGCCAGCCTCCACCATTTATCACCAAGTCTACAGCCTTTAGACTGAGCTGAGAGATTTTCTTTCAGAACGCACACAGACAACACATCTGACACAAGTCCTGACAGAGATGAACTTGCCTCTGAAAGAAAAAGACATTTCACATTTGTAGTAAGAGTTGGCATTGGACTTTTCACAACTAAGATTTCACAAAACATCTATTTTGAGAGAGGCCTTCTTGCTCTTATCAAGGCAAAGTACAATTAGCCAAGAGCATGCTTCAAAGTAAGACAATTAAAAATAAAAAGGGGTGAGCAAAACTAATTTAAACCCCCACCCATTGTCCAAACACATTCGGATCAAACTTGGCAGCCCACGGGGCCAGGAGCTGGAGACTTTCTCATGTGCCATCCAGAGTCTAAGTTTAGCATCTGCGTAGGCTAAGTCGACGTGAATTCACCATCTTTTACCACACAATCTTTTGGCTCATCACAAGAATGTATAGCACAATCATATTGTTTTCCAGCCAAGTCTGTGCGAGTTGTTTTTTTAACAGGCAGCCTACACAAATCATCTGTTGTTTACCAAAGCAAAACAACGGCAAGACATTGGGACTAAGTCCTAGTTGTTTCAGCCTAATATACTAATATTGCAATTAGGGGAGATGCAGCACTTTAGCCCAAATGAAAGGAGCACTTCCTAATAGTGAATTTTTAATGATGTGGAGGAGAAACACACAACAGATCACCTTATCCTTTTTTTTCTGAAGTCTGAAGAAGCAACCAAAGCACCGGCGTGCAACGTCAGGCGAGAGCGAGCAGGGGAACGCTGCGCTCGTTGTGACAATCACTTTGACTGACAGAGTAACAGCAGAGTACTTCAGAACAGACCTCGAATCTGGAGACAAAACACATTTCCCTGTACAGTCTGAGGGGAAGCAGCTTTTAGAAATGCAACGTCTAATCCTTTTATCAAAATATGTCCACAAAAACACCCGAGTCCCTTGTTGTGCTGCGTGAGCCGCGCTTACCGCTTCGCTCAGCTTTATTGCTAAACAAGTCACATAATGCACTCCTGTATTTCATTTCCATTACATGAGTTCAAATTCATCAAAGTTGTCAAAGCGCCAGCAATACATTATAAAAGGTATAATCCTGCAACACACAGCCTGCTTTCCAGTCACAGGCCGACACACACACACACACACACACACACACACACACACACACACACACACACACACACACACACACAGTGTCTGGCCAAATGCTATCTGAGGGAGGATGGGGGATGGTTATACAAGCATGTTTACAGGTCATTTCCTGTGGCTGAGCCTTGGGAGCATCATCTGTCCTCAGACAAACAAACACTCATAGTTCCCAAAGCTGAACGCTTTTTTTCTGATATCTTTTATCAGAAAGCCTACACGTCATGTCCCCATTTAATAAAATAACATGAATTATGGCTATATTAAGCATTATGTAGACACAGTTGGAACGAGTAAAGATGCTGATTACAGACTTGCTAAATACTGTTGATTTTATAATGACTCACATGCGTGTCAGCCGTACATTACTGCATGTATCCCAGGGAGGAAGCATCGCTCTGGCTGGTGAACAGGCGTGGGCATGGGAAGGCGGCAGAGACTCCCAGGCAGCTTACATAATAATGGGCTGTCTTCTAGTTTAGACTGAGCTAATCTGGCTGCATTCTTTAAAGCTCATGGAAATGAAATGCTTAGTCGGATTCATGAATCTTCTCAAAGGACAACATTAAAAGCCTCTTTTTTTTTTTTTTTTTTTTTTTTTCTTTTTTTTTTAAAAAAGAGGCTTTTAATAATAACTGTGAAGAGAGGGGGAAAAACAACTTTTTTAATGTACAATACACCCTTCAGTTTAAAAATGATTTCAGTTTTGCAGCAAATTGAAGCTGCAGGCCTAAACAGCCCATATCTGGAGGAAGGGCAGTGATGCACAACGTACATGCCCTACCTGCTACGACTATGAGCGAGGAACAAGCAGTTGGTTCATTATTTTTACAAATTTGTACAAATTATGTGTGAAGGACACACATAGGCTGCCCGAGTCTGAGCGGGTCTCTGAGGACTCCATCACTGCTCTGGGACCAGCTGTGGGCCTGGAGGTGCACAGTGTTTTCCACACACATTCATCAATGACATTAAACTGTGATAAGGGCTGCACAATATGAGGAAAATATGCAAAAAAAAATGCTGTTATCGCAAAAACGATATTACTCGCGATAAACAGATATTAAAGTCTACTTAGTTCTGCTGCTTTCTGATAAAATACAACAAATTGCTTTTTGATATTTAACACAAATGAAACAATCTTTTATTGAACAAATTAAACATTGAATTGAATACAAAAAGGCACCAATGAAAAAAATTTCCACTTCATTTTAAAGTGCAGTTTTCTACTGATATTTTCTTTCAACAAGTCTTGCATTGCCAGACCTTCCTCCACAGCGCTGCGGAGGAAGGTCTTGCTAGTCGCCACAGCATTCCGAGATGGGAGAAAAACCTGCTCTGGTTTATTGGCATTTCTTTAAACCAATCACAATCGTTCTGGATGGTGCTAAGCTCCGGACAGAGCAACGGTGCCGCTGCAAAGTAGCCTCGGGAAGGAACTTGTTTTGGTGGAACGTGTGTACGTTCAAAAGTAGTTTTAGTTGTGTAACAGAAAACTCAGATTGGACAGATAGTCTAGCTAGCTGTCTGGATTTATCCTGCAGAGATCTGAGGAGCAGTTAACCACAGTCCTCATAAATCCACCGTTTAAAATGCCAACACAAAGAAAGAGGAAGGTGACGGACATCCGGCCAAAAAGAGTGACATCCGGCGGAATTTCCGATGGCACTCTAGCAATCCCAGAAGTGGAACGTCGTGGATATGTCGCAGCCTTTCACAATGTGTTTATTGCGCCAGTTTATATCGGATATTGTGATCCATTTAGTGCATGTGTTCTATAGCTAAAATGAAGGCCTAATATACAACAAAATCATAGGTTTGTGGCTTGGCTTGGCAGTGCCACCTGGAACAGCTTTGAACAATAATCGATTTGCCAGCATCTCAGTTTAAACCGGTCTGTAGAAAATATGGATGGAGCAACTGTGACATCACCCGTAGTCCTCTGAAAGGATGTTGATAGGCTTGTCTTCTAAATCAATGGGCCTGCTGTATATAGCAGCCACTCTCAGGATACAAGCTCATACACAAGCCAACTGTATGCTACGGGCCTCCGTGTGAAATGACAAAAGCCAAGTCAACAAGAAGTGGTTGTTGAGAATAAGTCATCTAGCCAGCTAAAGAGTCTCAAATATTATTCTTGGATGCTGGCCAGTCAATCCACGGCTAAAAGGCTAATGAATATTGGATTTACAGTACATGACAGGTGGTGAGAAAAGAAGATTGCAAATGGGATGCCCATGGTGCTCTGTGTGTGTCTGATGTAAGTGATAAAACATGATGAGGTGTTCTGATATACAACAATGATGGATGAGGTACAGGGGAGAAAGCATATTCCTCTGCTATGTCCATTATTTTGTATATATAAAGTCTTGTGTGTTCAAATTGTCTTGTTCAGTGTAATCAATGGTTATGTATACAATTATTTGCTAACATGAACCATGAACATTATTTAACCAGCTGCAGGCTGTAGCTTTATATTCACGTATAAACATGAGAATGGTATCCATCTTCGGCATCCCACTCTCGGCAAGAAAGAGAATGAGCACATTTCCCAGGATGTTAAACTATTAATTTGCATCTTTTAGTCACTGTGACTGTCGCTTAGTCTCAACAACAAACACTTGATATTATGGTTAGTTTGGACCTAAAACTGCAAATCAGTGTGCACAGGTCAGTTGATTAAACCCAAGTGTACTAACTGACTTTTTGGACATCCTATGTTACCCGCATCCTCTACACACAACGTTTGAATGTTACCACATAAAGTTCAAGTATAAAACGTTATAGCCTCCAATGATGCCTGGCTACCTGCCCAGGCGCTTTGTGGACAAACTTACTTACCACATCTGAAATGCGTCATTATTTGCCTTGTATCTGTGGTTTCTCGCACCCTACTCACAAAAGGGGATAATTATAACCTTTAGTGTATTCAATTACTGCAGTCAAGCAGAGGGATTAATACAAGTCAGCAGTTGTTATTTACACCAGGTGTGAACAGTCAGTGCCAGGCAGCCACAGACAGTAGGCCTACGGCAGAGCTATTTACCGCATCTGCAGAGAGATGGTACTCACACCTGGAACACATTATCCATACCGACAAATAACTACATTCAAAATGGAATGGGATTTGGGAATGTTTAGACTACAATTATGACCATGAGCACGAAAACATCATACTATAAAGCAGTGATTCCCAACCAGGGGGTACTTCCACTATTGCCAGAGGGTACGTAGAAAGATTGTGAAGCAGCACTAACACAACTAATTTGAAAAAAATTGAAATTATGATTTGATTATGATAGAATATATCAGCTGTAACACCTGAACACTAGATGTTGCAGTTGTGTAAGAGTGCTCGAAAACTAGTTAGCAGGCGAGCACTGAAGTTTAAACAGGTAGCCAAAAGTAATGAATAAATGGTAGGAATAAATAGCTAAAAGTAATGACTACTGAATAGATAACATAAAGTTATGATTAAACAGTGCAAATGATTCGCTAAAAGTAATGGATACACGTTGAAATAGTTAGCTAAAAGATCTGACTAAACAGCTGAAATAGATAGCTAAAAGTTCTGACTAAACAGCTGAAATAGCTAAAAGTTCTGACTAAACAGCTAAAATAGTTAGCTAAAAGTTCTGAAACATTCAGCTTCACTCCAAGTAGCAGTAGTCTGATTGCTGACCAAACCAACCTAAATATTGACAGTTCAAAAAGTATTAAAAAAAATTGACATTATCCACTTTTATATGATGAATAGTGTTACACATTTGGAACATACATTGGGAATTGATGAAGGGGTGCATGGGTTCATCTGACAGAGCTGTGGGGGGAACTTCGGACCAAAAAGGTTGGGAACTACGGCTATAAAAAGCGGGAATCTGTGAGTGAGTCTGTCCGGCTGTACTGTGTTTGGATATGGTGACTCGCATGCGTGCAGCACGCTGTCAGATTTTTTTAGCGCCATTCGGCGAGACGGTCAGGGTGACAAAGATGTTCATGTTATAAAGTAAAACAAGCCAAGTTAGCCCTCTGAGCTAATTGAGCTGAGTGCTAACTACTGTAGCCAAGGGTAACAAAACTCAGAGGCTCCGTGTGAACCAAGACGGCCCGCACAATTTTATAAACTCCGATATTGTCAACAGCAGTGCATATTGCTAGCTTCGCTTCTCCCTGTCCAATAAAAGCCCAACTTAAATTCACTCAGAGCATTTCGCTAAGAGATCAATCAGTAAAATAGCTCACATAGTCTAAAGATCCAAACAGGCCCGCTTTGAACAGGCACTGCACTAGTACATTACAATGGAGATATGGCTGAGTTTACATTAGGGATGTAACAGTATGAAAATTTAACCTCACGGTTATAGTGACCAAAATGATCACGGTTTTCGGTATTTTTAAAAGTGTGGTCAATATGTTCAGAAAGCACTGATAGGCCTACACAAGCTGAAATAGTTTTAAAAAGTGTAACAGTGTTTATGATATTACAAAAATATAGGCAAAACCTTATCACAAGTGCCACTTTTAACATTTTCAGCATGTAAACAGCTTATTTGTCAGGAACATTTCCAGTAGTGCAGGTTTAAATTATACAAATCCAAACATTCAAGCTAAGACAAAGAAAAATATGTAAACAAATCAAAGAAACACCACTAATTATATATGTGTTTTCTTCATAATCAAAATTAAAATATAAAACTGTACACATGAACACTTTAAAGTAAAATTCAATTCACGGTTTTCGGTAGTAAAACGGTAATTTTTCGTCCAGATTTTTATCACGGTTTACCGTTACACCGGTGATTGTTACATCCCTTGTTTACATACAGAGGAGTCAAAAATGTAATAGATATCGGTGAACTGTATTTAGATCAAGAAAAGGACACGCCAAGATGACTGATGCCAATTTATTTGATGCTACCTACAACATTATGTCAGCCATAGTCTGGCTTACCAGATACACAGGGCTGGGATAAAGGCTGACATCATGTCAGCCATTCTCCTCCCCTTCCGCTATCTTTGCTATCTACTTTGCAAGAGGCGCTGAGTCCAGAGATTAGCGCTGCCAAAGACGATTTGGATTGGTTTAAAGAATAGCAAACAAGACGGAGCTTTTTCCCCCCCCTATCCCAGAACGATAAGCGATGTAGCCAGACTCCATACATTACTGGAGACAGGTCTAGCCATGTGAGACTATTTCAGCCACAACTAAGAGTCGACCCTGGTAAATGTAATTCCATTTGTCATTTACTACATGGTTAATCCTACAAAGAAGTAACTAAGAAACAAAGCGCCATTTCTAACCATAATTCTTGTCTTTAATTGTCCAGCTGGTCCAGAACTCAGCAGCCAGGCTTCTCACCGGTTTAAACAGACGACATCTGACTCCTATCCCAGCTTCACTTCACCGGCTCCCTGTCCGTTTTAGAATTGATTTTAATATTTTACTGATCACTTTTAAGGCTCGTCAGGGTCTGGTCCTTCTATATCACTGAAATGCTGAACCCATATGAGCCAGTTTGCAGCCTTAGATCCTCGGGCGGGGCCCTTCCAACCGTTCCAAAGTCAAGGCTCAAAACCAGAGGTGCCTCAAGGTGCCTTCTCGATCAGGGGACCTCGGCTTTGGAACGACCTGCCCGAGGAAATAAGGCTCGCTGAATCAGTGACTTCTTTTAAATCACTTCTTAAAACACATTTCTATAGACTTGCTTTTATGTGATGCCGTCGTTTTACCCTATCACCTGTTAATAACATTTTGTTTATTGAATTGTCATTTTTTTTTCTGTCCTTAAAGGCCACCCCATGTTCTGATTCCACTACTACAATGATGTGTACGTATGTTTATTGATTTGTATGTGCTTTGTTTCTTGCTTCTGTCAAAGCACTTTGTAAACTATTGTTTTTAAATGCAACGCACAAGTAATTATTAGACACACACACACAACTGTAGCTAGTTACTAACATATTAGAAACTGCAAAAGTTTCCTCAATGTGAAGAACCGTTTTACAGGTGATGTATTAACATGAGTCAACCTTGGCTCAATGGGCCTCATTCACTCAGACCGCACATGTGAAGACGGATGAATTATGGTATACTATTCAATTTTGAAACATGAGATGATGACTATTAAAAAAAGGGGTCCATTAAAGGTCTTCCAGTAATATAACCACTGATGGCGGGTCATAAAGGGTCATAAACCTCTGTGGCATCCTGTGGCATCCTGAGTTAAAGACCATCAATAATTTACTTCCGTCTGCTCGCTTCCTGCGTTCTCTCTCCGCCCCTGACTGAAACTGGGCTTTCCAGTTAAAGGACTGCTCCGCTAATCACTACAAAAGGCAAGACAAATACAACCCAGCATTCCTGCCTATAACTGGTGGAGTTGGGGCCAAGTTTTTTGTTTAATAAGTAATAGGTTTATTTACTGTAATAGTTTACACATTGGAGGATCAACCCCAGGTGATTTACATTTTTTTCGATTTTAACTTTTAATTTTTCAAGAGACTGGACTCCTGGGACCTTAACCATACAGTTATTTTTCTGCATCAATAAATCAATCAAAAGCAACCAAAGTCTCAATTCACTCCTCACTGTCTTATATGCATAGTACAACCTGGAGCATTGAGGTCTTATCCGGTTTAAAGCGCATGGACCTTAACATCCTGCTACTGAGTATCTGCCATGAATAAACCATTCTGCAGGGTATTTCTCTGCACTTTGGGACCCTGCCCACTGACCCAACAGCTTTCCTGCAGAAAAAGGTATGAAACAGGTTTGGCCTTCAGCTGCCCTCAGGAAACGGCAAGGCATAATGATCCAAATGCTAAGTGCTCCTCGCTGTTTTTGTTGACATCAAATGTACCCACAGAGACCATAGACTGTAAAAACAGGTAGACACATGCGCACAATTGTGGAACAGTGTGAACAAAATCTGTTTATCTGTGTAAATGCCTACTTTACTCTGTAGTTGTCTTTTGTTCATTTGTCCATCCATCTCTTCATCATGCTTTAGAAGAAAAATAGAAAAGGGATATTATGCACATCATTGTCCCATTTTTAAATCGACTGATACGTCCAGGAGAGTTGATTCATCTATCCCAAATAAATATATTTTTTAAGACAATATATATATTTTTTAAATAACTTTTATAACTTGCACAGTGGCGTTGCTTTGTTCCAACTCAGCTCAGTTCACTCACTACAGCTCACTACACAATAGGCCCATACAATACGAAAAAGGCCTACAGTATCCTAGCTTACACCCCCAATTTAGATGTGCAGATAGTCACAAACACATAGACTAATAATTAGTAGGGCTGCACCATATGAGGAAAATATGCAACATGCGATATTACTCGCGATAAACAAACAGCTATTAAAGTGTAATCCGGGGCCTGTTTCACAAAACCAAGATAAGGGATTAAGCCGGGATTTCCCCGTTATCCTGGATGAATTTAGCCTTGACTCGGTTTCACGAAAGCGGAGGCACATAAATCACCATGGAGATTTATTCTGTGCAGCTAGCCTGCTCCAGACCAGGCTAACAGCCAGGCTAACAGCTAGCCTGCTCCAGACCAGGCTAACAGCCAGGCTAACAGCTAGCCTGCTCCAGACCAGGTTAACAGCCAGGATCTATTAATCCTGGAGCCTTTTCTGATCACCCAGCAGTGGTTTTACCTTATTGTTATCAGCCTGCATTAAAATACAACAGGTGCATATTGCTGTTCATTTAAGTACTGTTATTATTTAAAGTTGTGACCATTATTTTTTTTTATAATTATTCATTCATGTCATTGTTACTGTTATATTGCTGTATGAAGACTGCTGTTCATATTGTTGTTAGAAGTTTGATGAATATATTATGGCAGTTGTTGAGATAATTAGAAAAGGGCAAATAAGGGCAATACATACAATGATGTATATTTCTATAGTTGACTAATGCACCTTGAATTATTTTATATTTTTTAATTCTTTAACAATAAGGATCATGTTTGTTCAGCTTCCATGTGCATTGTATTTGGCATTCTTAACACACAATTTGTGTTGTCCAGTAAACTGGGACTATAATTTGGGAGGACTGTACAATTTAAAGAACATATCCTAACTGTACAATCCTCCCAAATTATAGTCTTAGTTTACTGGACCAGTAACTATCTAGTGATGTAGGCTACTGGACATTCATGTAACAACAGGGAGAGGACACCTCAATGGTTTCTGACCTTATATTCTGCTGGGGGGGAAATAACTGATGAATATACTCTGTTCCATTCATGTTTACAGTGTGCATGGGATTTATCACTTAATTATCTTTATAGTTTCTAGATTTTAGAGTCCAATTTCTTCAGTGTCTTTATTTTCTATGTCCATATATACAAGGGAACAAGGCATATAATATGTAGAGAAGGAAACTCGTCCTCTATAAAAAATTAAATAAAAAATAGCGGACAGACTGAATGATAGTATATTATACATTTATGAACTACTGCTCTTAACTGAAACCATTCAATGAGTCACTTGTCATTTGCAAAAACGAACAGTGGTACACTTTGCATTAAAAGCGAGCAGTGGAAGTTAATATGACTTAGGACATTTATATTTTAGCCCATGAGAGAGAGAGGGAGGAACAGAGTGAAAGAGATATTTACGCATCATATTCTGGCCTAGAAAATTGATCTTCATGGTAAATGTCCTGAGTAACATTATCTTCTGCTTACTTTTAAGGCAAAGAGTACAACTGTTAATTTGTGCAAATGATTAGTAGCCTAATCCTTGAATGGAATGATTATGACGGTTTCAATTCAGAGCAGTGGTCAGTTAATGTATATATTTCTACGCTTTCTCTCGCTGTTTCATTACAGCGGCTGTTTCTTTTCTTTTTATACAAATAAAGTGTTTCACGTCATCATACTTCCACAAGAAGCTGCTGCTCACTCTGTATAAAGTATGTACAATGAGTATTCTCCATTTTGGCATAAGTGAATCTGTGATCGACCTCGCGGTCTTTTGAGGAAAGCCATGGACGCGCATCTATCTGAATTACTTCAGCCTGGCTCGACCTAGTCGCTCCTCCTCAGCCTGGCTTGGCCTTCGTGAAACGCACCAAGCCAGGCTGCTCAGATTAGACTAGGTCAAGCCTCGCTTCATCAGTTATCCTGGATTTATATATTCTGCTTTTGTGAAACAGGCCCCAGGTCTGCATTTCTGCTGCTTTCAGTATTCTGCTAAAATACAACAAACTGCTTGTTGAATTTAAAACAAATACAAGGAAATCATTTCCAACATTCTTTCATTGAACATTATTTTAAATATAAAAGGCAGCACTAAAAAAAGAATGACCATTAACACGCGATAGACACAAAACATCTCTTTTGTGTCTATCGAGATATGTCGCAGCCTTTCGCAATGTGTATATAGCGCTAGTTGATATTGCGATGACGATAAAAAAAAAACCTGATATATTGGGCAGCCCTACTAATAATGCTACACGACAAAACTAATGAAATGTTGATATCTGATGCGTTTATGTGAAAAAAAGTTCAGAATTGCAGCTTCAACCTGTCAATATGTCCACCCCTAGGTGGTATTTATGACTGAGTCACTGCCTTGTCCACAAAAGCAGCAGAAAGCCAAAACATGCACAGTACATATCATGTGTAGGAATGATGATGAAAAGACTGAATGCATGAAAAGGATGATGCTTTCTCAAAGTAAAGGTTGACAGGGCCATGCTTGGTTGAACCGTGAACAAAATGATTATTGCACGGAGTGATGTGTTAGTGAGTGCGCTACAACACACTGCTGTGGCCTTCCCATCCTCTTCCTTGCCAGCTGTTTTCCATATTTATTAGGCCTATATTTCTAATCTTTCTCCATTTCACAGACACCCTTCTGATGTGAACAGACTCACCTCCCATCCCTTCAGACATCAGCAGAACAGGAAGTCCACTTGAATCAGAATAGTGGGATTGGAGATAGAGCTTGGAATTTGAGAGGACAATGACCCATGACAAAGAGCTTGTATCCTCATCAAGAAGGTCATACAGTACAGTTTTCATTCATGCCCGTCACTAAAGACCAGTTGTGGAATGTAGATTTTTACTCAAGTACTGTACTTAAGTACACATTTGCGGTAGGCTACTTGTACTTTTCTTTTTCTCCCACGTTCTACTTCTACTCCACTACATTCATCTGACAGCTTTAGTAAAATTTTTGCACACAAAAATGTAGTTTATACGATGTTTTATTATAAATGAAACTAGCCAACAATATAACGGCCTACAAGTCCAGCTGAAATGATTAGACCATTAAACACACAACTGTTTGGATCCTTTCCAGTTTTCTCCATTGAGTACTTTTACTTTTAATACTTTAAGTGCATTTTCCTGATGATACTTAGCGACTTTTGAGTATTTTTACAGTGCAGTATTCATACTTTTACTAAAGTAAAGCATCTGAATACATCTTACACCGCTGTTAAAGGGTTTTCACTCACTTCTGATGGGTTTAAGGTTTGATGGTGAAGGCACATATCTCATTAATGGAAAGTCCACCTCTGCACTAATGATCTCCAGATGTCTGGCTGTGTCTTTATGATGTCCTAATAGAGCAGAGATAAACCACTCTCTACATCAAGACAGTTTGGACTCTGATCTTCACTCTGTTACTGTGGATGCTGCCTCCCTGCAGTGGAGCCAGGGACAAAAAGGCAAATAATAATAATAATAATAATAATAATAATGTCTTGGAATTACAAATATTTCCGAATAATGGAACGTGTGGTTTTCGTACAGATTTAAACCCTTTCACCAGCAATATAGCCAAAATGCTTTCCCAACGGGAGACCACAGGGTTGTTCAGCTTCAGACTGAAACAAGCTGGCATGAATGCATCCTCTTGGCTAATTCACAGGTCGCCTGTGGCTTTCAGGTAGTTACAGTTAGAAGAGATTATTTGTGGAACCGTAGGAGGGGAGGAAAAAAGGAAAGGGCCGTGTGCGGCTACTTACTTTTGAGCGCAGTAATAAGCATGTTCCCATCTTTGATGAGGTCTTTGATGAATTTATTGGTTCGCTCCAGCTCTATTTCATGGCATTTGAGCCGCTCTCTGAAGTCCGGGCTGTCCAGGAAAGAGTCGCTGAACTCCAGCGTGGGGAGTCCCATTGTGCCTCAACGACAAACGTTGCCTTGGATATTTAACTCGGCGTAGCCTACAAGAGTTTTTTACTTTGCATCACGTAGCTCCGATGTGATGCAGCTCTCTCCAAGTTCCCCCCCCCAAAAAAAAACTTTTCCTGCTCCGCTTAGTCCCTCACTTCCGCTTTGACTTTCTCCGGCTTTTTTCGGTTACCTATGGTAAAAACAGCGGCCGTGTGACTCCTGCTGGTTAGTTTAGGAGAGTTTGGAACCCGTTTCTGGAGACAGCAGTCGGTCCGTCTCTGGCTCAAAACATACAGGCACTAGATTTTAGAAATTAAATCTTTATTTTGAACGATAACACACACTTGACCCGTTTTGAAAAGGGGTAGAGAACCATAAACTAACGTTCCCTAAACGTTCTGTGTTAGTGGGGTATGAAGATGCCTAAGCTTGTTAAATCCTACCCCCCAGTCTTCACCATAGACAAGTGCATTTCCAAACAGACAGTTTTAAATAGCCTAATACAAAAATAAAACAAGCACCATTAACATCAGAGATTGACATTCTTCAAACTAGGCATTTCACATAAATACAGAAAACGTTTTCCTATTAGTTACACATTATTATGGGGTGATAAGTATTCCTGAGTTAAAGCAGGGCGACTTTTCTGGGTTTCTAGCAGAATATGAACCCCCCACCCCATGTCACTAAATCACTAAAACAAGGAAAAACGCCTACATTAACAGGGTGGAATAGGCCTTTTTCCGGGAGACATTTTGACTTGTCACACTAGGAAAAGCACAGGTGTAAATAATATAATGAATGATGGCTGAATTCCATTTAGCTGCTTTGATTTCAGGTTCCTGTCAGCTGTGAGAAAGGCCTCATGGTTTTGCACTATTTTTGTATTCACACAGAAACTGAACTCTGTTGTTCAGTTTCTGTGTGAATACAAAAATAGTGCAAAACCATGAGATAATATATGTAAACATACTTATCTTATGACAAAATAGTGGCCGTGTTGCTTATGCCTTGGGCCACCTTTGAGCTTTTTTAAGGTCCCATATTCTGTTCATTCTCAGGTTTATACTACAACATGTTTATGGGCCCTATCTTGCACCGGCGCAGCGCAAAGACGACGCAAGTGTCTTTTAGTTTAAGACCGACGCAGTTGTCAATTTCCGCCCATGTCGTTTAAATGTCAAAAGCACCTGCGCCCATCTGTGCGCCCATGGGCATGCTGGTCTTACAGGGAGGTGTGTTCAGGTGCATTCTGGGCATATTGCTATCTTGAGGCAGCGGAAAGTCATTGCGGCATTGACCAATAAAAACCTGGTCTAAAGTCAATAACGCAGCATTTCATTGTTATTTTAACAGCAAATTAGTAAAATGCGCCTAGGCTCGTGCACAGTGTGCGCACACTATGCTTTGTACACACACACACAGGGACACGCAGCAGCACACAAACATGCAAAAGATTAAAAACAAAAATATTACAATGTGAAATAGTATTATGATATGATCTGGCTCAAGCAGATCTTTCGTTTCTTCTCCTGAAAATCTCTCCTTCCTGCTTAGCAAATCCGCCATCATAATAGCAATGCGCCAAGGTATGTTACGCCCAAAATACACCTATGAATTAAGACACTAAGTACAACCCTTTTGAACCATGCGCCTGGCGCACGGACCCTTTTTTCCGCCGTTAAACCAGCAAAAGTGGATTCACCCACGCCCTAAATGCACCTGCGCCAGGTGCTTCACACTGTGCGCTTAGATCGTTAAAATTGGGCCCACTGCTTTAATGTTCAAAAAGACATTATTTTCTCATACCGTCTGTCTGAATATACCTGTATTCACCCTCTGACTGAAACACTCCATTTTAAAGCCTGTCTCTCTAAGCCCCCTCCCGATAAAAAAGCCCAGTCTGCTCTGATTGGTCGGCCTCAACCGTCACTGCAGCCGGGGAATGACTGTAACGGCACTGTAGCAACACTTTCTACCTATACACAGTATAGTTGTGACATCACAACCATACAGAAGCCCTGACAGCTCGTTTAAAGGCACAGTTTCTGAATAATAAAAAAGACAGATATATAATAATATGGGACCTTTGAAATTATTTACACCCAGGGCTGTAGTACTCGAGTCCGGTCTTGGACTCTAGTCCGGACTCAAGCCGGTTTTTCTATGGTCCCGGACTTGTCTCGGACTCGCTGGTAATTGGACTTGGACTGGTCTCGGTCTCTGCCACTGGTCTTGCCAAATATAGCGTTTGGTATCAACCGATTCCAGGTGTCTTTATTATGTTTATAATAATATTGGAGGGAAAGTGAAACGCTGGCCACCTGATAACCAATCACACACTAGATTATCTTCGCACGGCACGCCCTGCATCTGCGTGCCCTAGAAGGAAAGTGAAACACTTTCTACACTACATCTGGAGTGAAGCTATTTTGACATTTAGTTGCTCAAATGTATTAGTACCTCGCAGTGGTAATAGTAGTGGATTGGTGTTTGTATCAGTTCTAACACTGCTATTATGAGGTATTACCATATGTCATTCTGTTTTCTTTAGATTAGATTATATGATATCAAGGGGAATGGCTATACTTACAAATCCTGGCTGTTGTGACACTGTTTTTGCTTTTAGATCAACAAATAATAACCCCCAAATTATTGTCTTGATACTGTCATGCATAAAACTTTTTTTTTTTTCTGTCCTGGACTCGGTCTTGACTCGGACTCAAACCTTTTTAGACTCGGTCTTGTCTTGTACTCGAACCGCTTTGGACTCGGTCTTGACTTGGTCTCGACTAGTCCTGGTCTTGGACTTGACAAATGTGGTCTTGACTACAGCCCTGTTTACACCTGCCAAATATGCTATTCTTGGTAGGACTTTGTGACAAATTTGTTTTTGCTTTACATCCAAATACAACCACACAAACAGCTGAATTTCTGTAACAGGCTTCTTTTTTTTTTTTTATTCACAATATTTAACTCTCTTCATCATTACTCAGTGCTCCAATTAAACAATTACACAAAATTATTTTTTGCTATATTACACTTTCATTTCTATCTTATGATTACATCCTCTGAGCTGTGAGTCAACCAGATTTTTGGTTTAATTATGCCAGTGGTCTTGCTTATTTTAAGTAATGAACTGTATGCTGTGTAGAAATTATGGATGACAATGCATCATACTGGAATTATTGAGGGTTTGAGGAGAGTGATCTGAATTAATACCTTGGTAAATGCGTAATTAAACTAGAGCCTAATTGGAGTCAGTGGAATTTGTCACATTCTCTTCATGCAGCAGGGAAGGATAGTGATAATGATATCACACTCCAAATTAGTATTTTGGTAGGCATGAAGTGGAGGCTCTGTCACCAGTGGAACTAAATCTTTTGGAAGACTCTTTCTACTTATGGTGCTTTCGAGCATCAGGGGGCTGAGGAGAGGCTTTATCTTTGAGCAAAGTATAAAAAACAATCTCCGCTGAGAGGCCGACGTTGCAGCATCGGCTAGAACCGACACACACAAATGAAAAGACATTAATAATTTAATGTTGCGCTATCAAGAGCAGACCATAAGCTCTGTGAGTGGGGATGGGCTTTTGCTCAGTGTCATTTGGAAGGTATACCTTGTACCCGTCTTCCTCCATAACTAACTAGCAACCTTTCCTAATAAGATACCTGCTTTGACTGTAGGTAGCAGAGAGATAAATCATCGGAGACAGATAACATTCCTGGGCAGCGTCATGTGGCTGCAGCTCAGTTGTTAGTGTGCATTAGCATCATATTCCAGTAACGGCCAGTTGGCCAATGGTCAAACTGCATTTTCAATGTACTGTACTCATGATGAACTATATGAAAGTCATGCTAGGATGCTTTATCTGACACGTTACAAATCATGTAAGTAGTATAGCAGGAATATTTTGTCAGAGCTTTAACAAGCATGTCCTGCTGCACCTAAGGGACCACAATGACATAAAGGTTGCTTGCTTTGTGTCCTGTGACTGAATGAGACAGGTCTACAGCTTCAGAATGTTGATGTCTAACTTAGAATATATTGCATAAATGGGACGTTTCATGAGATGTAAAACATGGCCATGATGGCCTGATATAAGACATTATCATTAAAAACCATACAGCAAAAGATTGGATCTGAAGAACACAATGGATATATGCTACAGTACAGAGGTTCCCCAATGTAAGGTCATACTGGCTCTAAGGTCTGCCTGGATTATCTACAGCCCCCTCTTCTATCGCCTCCTGTTGGTTATTGTTTCACCTCTGATTTTAGTCTATAGGTTTGACTCACCGTTGCTCTATTTCTGAGTCTGTGTCCCACATACCCTACAATGCCTCAGTTGTGGTGGGAGTGAGATACAGTCAAATAACTGTGAGGACATGGAACTGGAACAAAAAAAGCCCTCCGGCTGCACCTGAGGAATCAGCAACAACGGCTGCATCTTTTTATTTACACATATGCATTTACAGTGATGAAATCTTAGGTCTGCTAATGAAACCGAATGAGAAACCTTGAGTGATTTATTGGGAAGTGTAACACTTAGTGTGGCCACCACTAAAATCCATACTACACTTGCATGTGACAAAGCTTTGCCTGGGGATATGTGATTACTGCACCTGTAATAATGCATGCACTATCCATTTGCTGGGATATGACCGTGGGAAAAGCAACGGGTCAGTGATCAGGTAATTTTTCGAAAATAAAGCTACCGGTAAATATGCAGTGCACTCCAACTGTATGCTGCTTTCAGAAGAATTATGCCAAAACGTGTTCTCAAATATTGCCTTAACAACACACTAGTTGAGACTTGTGGACGAGCGGTTAGCTGTATGAAGCATGGCTAATTGCAAATCTAAAATAGCTGCCTGTAGAGTCTTTGAGGGAAATTTGGTTTAATTAAGATGATACTCAATAGAGAACTGTGTCCCTGTACTCCTCTCTCATAAAGGCATTCACACATTCATATTAGTCATGCAAACATGAGTCTACGGAGAAACAGTGCACATGTCTTTCTCTGTGACTGCACCTATGGAGACCAACTAAGAGCCATAAAGAGACTGCCTGTAAAAATACACACATGCTCGAACCACACAGGCTTTTTGCACACACTAAACGAGTGAGACATCTTTCACATGTGGGGGAGGAAATTAGATATGGGACACACATCTTCCCACGTCCTCAGTCTGGTTTTCACTGCATTAAACAGGGCCACTCTGGCTCACATGGAACAAAGGCTTGTATTTCACAACAGATATCAATAATCCATGCAGAATAAGCATTGATTAGCTTGGCAATGAGTTATGCGCAAGTCATGCAGCTTCTGATTAGATTTTGTCTGGAATCACTGCATCACACAGTGGGGCAGTCAGTGCATGTGAGAAGATGTCTGGTGTCCTGGCCGTGGGGGAGGTAGGGGGGGGGGCTGTTGGTTCCTACATGCCCCCGTCAATTCCAGCTCCCGTGCCATCATTCTGCGGCAGCAGCCCTCAGGGGTGCAGTTTGTTACATCGACACAGTGAGCAGAGAAATGTGATACATTAGTGGAAACCCTGTTGCTCCGAGTTAATTGCTGTGTACGCTCTGCAGTGCTGGACCGGGTTATTAGGTGAATGATGATGACTGTGAGATGGACTATGAAAAATATAAGTTTTCTACTCATCGCACAGCTTTCAATTTTCCTTCTGAGAGTGCAGAGATGATAGAGTGCAGAGATGTCACACTTGACATGTGTATTACTGGCTGGGATGCAGCTAACCGTTATGACTATGCCAGAGGAAGACATCTCATATAGCATTTAGTATCAGCCTTAGCTGCGCTTATTTTAAAATTTTATTTCACCTTCATTTTTACAGGTAAGTCATTAAGAACAGGTTTTTATTTACAATGCGACCTGACAAGTGACAAAGCCACTTAGGGGAAGGAAAGGAAGGCTAGGAAATAAAGTACATTAGACATAAACACAGTTTAAAATAAAATAAAATAAAATGCAATTTAAAATACAGACAGCCGTCAAAACGTATAACGAGGGAACTGGGTAAAAGAAAGTATGATGTTTTGTGTGCAAAAATCTTAATGTGTAAAGTAACTAAAGCTGTCAGATGAATGTAGTGGAGTAAAAAGTACAATATTTCTCTCTGAAATGTAGCGGAGTAGAAGTAGAAAGTGGCATGAGAAGAAAAGACTGAGATGGCGTTTTTGAAAGATGAAACGGAAATGAGTTTGTCCAGTTTAAGAATCTTGACCAGAGCATTCTAGTTGTTAGCGCTGGCAGATTTAAAAAAAGATGCGATACCAGAGGGAGGGCCAGCTGACTAGTGAATAAAGGGAGCAGTGGTGTCTGCTGAAAGGGGCATTTGTGGCAAACCGCATAGCAGAGTGGTAGAGAGTATTGAGTTTTGATAGAGTGCTATTGCAAGCAACCTTGTATAAAGTGTCACCATAATCTAACATGTGAAGAATGGTCATTTAAATGAGAGTGAGTTTGGCAGAAGTAGTGAAAGAGGAGCGGTTTCTTCACAGTGTAGAACAGCATCAGATCTAGGCAGTGGTGGAAGAAGTATTCAGATAATTTACTTAAGTAAAAGTACTAAAACCACACTGTAAAAATACATTGAAAATGTTACTTAAGCAGTCTTGTATAAAGTACTTGAAAGCAATACTTGAGTAAAAGTACAAGTATCATACCAGAAAATGACTTTGGTAGAAGTAAAAGTCTCCTTTTAGAATATTATTTGAGTACTTAAGTCTTAAAGTATGGAATATTTACTGTACTTAAGTATCAAAAGTAATTTTCTGATATTAAATGTACTTAAGTATTAGAAGTAAAAGTAAAAAAAAAAACTTGGATTATGAACTTTATGGCCAAAGGTGTGTAACGTTATCTTCATCACCACTGTCGTCGGGGTGGTCATCGTCTGTTACCATGGCGGCAGAGCCTGTACCAGGTGCTTCCATGACACTATCAGTCATTATGCTTCCTCCTCTTCGTCTTTAGTTTTGGTCTATATTTTCTTTTTTTTTTCTTCCTTTTTCTTGCCGCTTGGCAACAAATTCTACTTAAGTACATTAGCGAAGTATTTGTATTTCGTTACATTACAACACTGTGCTTAAGTAAAAGTATGTAAGTATCATCAGGAAAATATACTGAAAGTATTAAAAGCAAAAGTATTCCATGCAGAAAAATCCTCACATTTTAAAACTGGAATTGATCCAAACAGTTCTGTCGATTAATCGACTAATCATTTCATATGTACTTGTAGGCCTATATATTGGGTTACACTTTACTTGAAGGTAGCTACATAAGAGTGACATGACACTGTCACTACCTCAACATGTGTACTTGAGTAAAATTCCACCACTGACAGCATCACATATAGGTGAATTTAAGGCCATTTCATTGTGTTAATTATGCATTCGAGACAAACGGATGCATCGTAAAAGAGACAGGATTAGATATCCAGACTTCTTGTGATGGCAGTTACCTTTAAATAATATGAGCTGTTTTCCCCAATTAACAATTGACACTGCCATGCATACTCTTCATCTAAATCAGGTATTAAGGTAATTGCACAATTTCCGGGTGGCACTTAGCTTAGTTCCAGAGAAGAGCCTTTGAGAACAAGACCTGTCACTGTTTTCCCAGCTCATGATTAATGACCCTAATTTAGAAGTTTTTTTTTTTTTTAATCCAATCATGCTCTGACATTTCCTATCACATGATTCCTTCCTCATTCTTTCCGTTGTTTACCTCCTGACAGTGCAATCTGCCTAAGTGGCAAGTGCCGGGCTCTCGTTTATGACTCCCATGTCCAGATGACGTTTGAGCAGTTATGCGTGATTACCTCCTCTTTACACAAAGAGGCATCTCTAAAGAGTGCGAGGGTCCACAGGGATTCCATTTATTGCTTTTCACTGCACAGGGAAAATTGGAATGGTAAGCTTTTTTAGCTTGAAATGCCATGGCTGCATATGAGTTGAGACTGATGTCAGGTAAAGGACACATCCTTTGGAGAGAGCAAATGCAACCCAGCACACATGAAAGTCTCGTCTGTGTCTCTACATCTGTAGCTTTTGACTTACAAAGCTTCCCAGCGCACAGAAGAAGGCTTGTCCTCATTGTCCTTCATAAGGTGATACATGTCCAGGCAGACCTAAGGCACACGTGTAAGGCTGGATGATAAATTACAAGAGATGCTCTAACAGCTTTGTAAGCAAACAGTTTGTGTGCTTCGCTGGGACTTTGGCTTTAATTTGGAGCAGTAGAAATTGAAAAAAAAGGCCTCTCAGCCGCAACGCGCCCCTGTCGACCCAAATAAACTACTGTTTGGCACCTCCAACTTTTGGCCACACACTGTGAGGATCACCAAGCACTGCACTGAACGTGAACATCTGAAACCGGGAGACAGAGGATAGGGCTTAAGAGATTTTAGATGTACTACACTAGAGAAGCCTTTGTTCTTATTTTTAAAACCAGATGTACGTCAAGTGCTGGCAGCTGCCTTTGTTTTCCTCCGAATCTCAGAAAAGACTGTTTCCATTTTAGCTCAAAGAAGAAGATTTCACATCTAACACATCATTAGAAAATGATGATACACTGCTCTTGTGCACCAGAAAACAGATTATATCTACCTGCCTTTTGACCATGAAAAATCAAATGATGTTTGCTTTGGAAGGAAGAGAAAAGCCAAATAGATTTTTTAAATATGAAATACAAATGTGACTCCTCCGTACCAGTTTTTCATAATAATAAGAGGATTTCTTTTTACTTTTCCGATGGGTTTATTCTCACCTATTTACTCTTAGAAAAACATGGAATCACAGGAATTCTTATATAAAAAAAAATCTAAAGAACCATTGTTAAAAAAACAAAAAAACAGTTGCATGCAATAACTGGGGTAATGTTTTGGACAATTCATTTTAACCATTTGGGAGTTAATAGCAAAGGATCAACATAGTCTCAATAGAAAACAACAGATTGCATGTAGAACTGGATCATTCTCTCTGGCAGCTTCTCTGACACCAAGCTTCTGACCAGACAGCCATTTCCAGTGCCATTTTAGTTGAAAATGATGCCATGGCTTTCCTTTTTCTCTCATCAAATACCCGGCTTTAGTAGCTTCTGTGAAAACGATTTGATACTGGGAGAAGTTTGATAAAGTTTAGGGATGTACTTTTTTCCCCAGACAGAAAATGAGCATGCACATTAACATGAATAACTGAACATGACTCAGGGGCCATCCACACGGAGATGCTTTTTGATGCAAACGCACGTTTTGCATCGTTTTGGCCAGTCGTCCAAATGAATCCTTGAAACCTGGTCCCAGGGTGAAAAATGTGGCTTCGTTTGGTCGGCGAAGCCGCATATGTGCGTTACGATGATGTCATCACCACACCCCTCGACCAGAGTGATAGAGAAAGACATATAACTCTATGGCTCTGCCCTCAACCTCTAACGTCATGTAGCTAACGTTAAACATCGCTAAAGTAGCTGACGCTCCAGCAGAGGAAACCTATCTGCAGCTCGTGCGCAGGGAAGGGAGAGAGGAGGACGCCATGTCGTGTGCCTGAGCAGTGATTGACACGCAGTTAGACACCTCCCCCTGGCCCTGATTGGTGCATCTGAACAGGGAGCGGTGGATTTTTGCAAATCGCACTACAGGCTGTAGTTCTACTGGAACATAGGGTCAGTTTCAGCAAATATTACAGAAAGTTAGTTTTATAAGTCTTACCTACTGCATCTTTAATCATTCTAATCGTGTCAAGAGGCCTCTATTTTTCTGATACTGTTTGTGTCAATACAGTTGATATTTCATTTTTGAGGGTAGGCATTAATATTAAACGCATTACTGTTGGTTAAAAGTGATCACAAAATCTATTTTTAGCAGACAAAAAATATCCAACATAGCAGTCACAGTTATAAGCTGTGGGTGATCAAACAATGTTGTTTTTAAGGTGTGTTCAGTTATTTTCCGAACAAAGTTGTGCCTAGTTTATTAGTATTCCAAGCAGACCTGAGAGAGCTGTTGAGACGCTCTTGATCAGATAAATCAGTATTAAGGGTTTTCATCAGAGAGAGAATTACACAGGTCCTCCGATGCTTCAGACTCTTCCTCAGGGACGCTGAGGTATAATTTTACATTCTTCTGAAAGTTTTCCAATCATGTTCTCTTCTCATGGTTAAATTCAAAGCCCATTAGTTTTATGTCACCTGACGTTTCTCTATCCAATATATTTCTTCTGCTGACAGAGAGAGAGGGGCCAAAGAGATTAACTTCCACGGAGCATGCTAAAGGTGAAATCAAGCAAACAATTCTCCCCAAATTCAAAAATGCACCCATACGATACTGCGAGCTCCCAGAGGCACAGAAGAGGTATTCTGTTTCTCAGGGAAGCAATAAAAGCACCTACTGTACAGTAAGAGGGAAGTTACATGTGGTAACACTGGGTGGCTACCAGTGGTGGAAGAAGTATTCGGATCCTTTACTTAAGTAAAAGTACTAATACCATACTGTAAAAATACTCTGTTACAAGTAAAAGTCCTGCATTTAAAATGTTACTTAATTAAAAGTCTGTAAGTACCATCAGGAAAATGTACTTAAAGTATTAAAAGTACTCAAGGCAGAAAAATCCTCACATTTAGGAAATTGGAAAGGATCCAAACAGTTGTGTGTTTAATAATTTAATAATCAAATCATTTCAGCTGGACTTGTAGGCCGTTATATTGTTATATTGTTTTTAATAAAACATTGGATTTTATAAAATACATGTGTTTTGTGTGCAAAAATCTTAATGTGTAAAATAACTAAAGCTGTCAGATGAATGTAGTGGAGTAAAAAGTACAATATTTCTCTCTGAAATGTAGCGGAGTAGAAGTAGAAAGTGGCATGAAAAGAAAAGACTCAAGTAAAGTACAAGTACCTCAACATTTGTACTTAAGTACAGTACTGGAATAAATGTACTTAACCACTGGTGGCTACTGAAACTTTGAGAAAAGGCAAAGTCATTTTATAAGATAAACTTTATCTGTAATTTCATAGACACTATTCAGCATTTTTTTAGGTTTTCAGAAATCTTTTGTATGAATTTAAGTGGCATATTGTAGGTAGTGGTCACATTCAGTAACTGACACAAAGGCAACCTTTGGCCATTGGCGATGAAACAAAAAGTACTTTGGAGCTCAGGCTGGAGCTTAGCTGTTATTGGGTCTATTTCATGTGTGAAAGAATATCAGTGAGTTGAGAAAAGCTCCCTCACAAGAGATCAGTTTTTCTTGCAGAAGAAGGAAAGGCTTAATAACCACATGGCCTCCAATTTTAAAGGCACACAAGTACATGCCTCCACTGCTGGTGATTGACTGATAAAAGCTTTGTTTGCTCTCTCTGGGATCCCTATAGCTTTGAGCCAGGTAATTGAAAAGGGAAAAAAAAGTCTTTATGTGGGTACCATACCTAAAAAGCAGTAAAAAGAAATGTGTGGCTGAAAGGAACACCAGTCACCGCTGTTTTTTTTCTTCTCTTCTGTTCAACACAGATATTAATAAACCATACGCTTCCATGCTTGTTAAGCATTCAAATGAACTTAAGGTTTGCAAAGTCTCCATCAGTGTGGTGCAGAGAATATCATCTGACAGGTTAAATGCTGCCACAGAGCAGAAAGAAAGGCTAAATCCTGAGCATTGGCACAGATGAGAGACAACAAATTCGTAACACTACTGGCCTCATCAGCAGTTACATAATCCTGAATAAACTCAATAGACTGATGCATCACAGACCATGAACCATATTGCATCCCAGCTGTGCCATAAATCAAGGGGTAATTTCTAAATCACATGAGGTCCCCTGGTGATACTAGTCCCGTGTGAATAGAGCTCAACAGTCCCGCCCACAGCGGGTTCCGGAAGTAAAAATACAATGCAATTTCTCCATTGACAAATTATATAAGTATAAGCCATAAAATCGTAACCGTCGATGATAGACTGATAGACAAAACCAGCATATGCTCATATAGACGCCAAAAATCATGGGGCACTACCCTTGTTTTTTTTAAACTCTTTATTTGGCATTTTTCTTATTTACAACACAACATACAAAGACAAAGAACAAGGGGCATGATATATTGTATAACAACAAAATTAAGTATTAAAATTGTTCCGCTTCTCTATATGCAAACCATTTTGTCCAGCGCTCATTATATATGTGTCCTTTGATACGTAGAAAGTATGTCATCTTCTCCATTGAGTGTATCTCCTCCACTATTTCTTTCCATTGTTCAGTCCGAGGTGGCTCAATCCTTAACCAAGACCGAGTGATAGCTTTTTTTACATGCAATCATTAGAATTTTAAAAAGATAAATGTCGTCTTTTTGGACCACCTCACTGGGTAGTAGACCTAACAAGAAAATCTTAGGGTCTTTAGGGATGACATAACCCATTATCCTCCCAGTAATTAAAAAGATACTGTCCCAGAATTGTTCTAACTTTGAACACGTCCAAAATATATGGGAGTGATTGGCGTTCCGATGTCCACACTGACGCCAGCGTTGCTGTTGTTCACCCCTTTGGTTATTAACAATATGAGGTGTAATGAAAAATCTGACCAGACTCTTCCACCCAAATTCCCTCCATCTTTTAGAACTAGTAGACGTCTGTTGTGTCGCACACATCGAAAGCCAATCACCCTCTGACACTTCCATACACAGCTCCTTTTCCCATTTCGACTTAATATACAAGGTAGTATTCCCATTTGTTTCTGCAGTGCTTTATACAATTTAGAGACAGTTTTACTTGGCAGGAGCTTATAAGCATTAAAGGTCCTATGACATGGTGGTCTTTGGGTGCTTTTATATAGGCATCAGTGGTCCCCTGATACAGTATCTGAAGTCTCTTTCCCCAAATTCAGCTTTGATGCAGAATTACAGCCACTAGTTTCATTCCCTCAATGAGCTTTCTTCAGTACGTGCCATTTCTGTGTCTGTAGCTTTAAATGCTAATGAGGAGGAGATTGGCAGGGCAAGGTGGAGGTTGCGCTAATGTTTACAGTGGATGTATCGCAATGGCTTGTAGACTCGCAGTCGTTGAAGCTTTCCAGTTTGACCCAGAATCTGGTCTGGAGGGAGAAGCACCTGAAGAAGTTGCAACTCTGCGGCTACAACAACAGGTCTCCGAATGGTTAGTTTAAAATATAGTGTCTGGATACAGTACTTTAGTTGGTTTGTTTATCTATGCTGTTACAGTTATTATCATGTAGCTAACGCTAGCCTACATTGTTGGCTTTTCATGTTGCTGTAATTTGCTAGCGTTCTAAAGCGGTATTAGCATCTATATCAGTCATATCAGTAATGTTTGTATTTCAGAGAAGACTGTACTTTGGCTTATTTTTTAATTGTGTCTGGATATGGTACTTTAGTTGGTTTATGTATGCTGTTACAGCCTGCATTGTTAGCTTTTCATGTTGCTATAATTCTAAAGCTGTATTAGCATCTATATCAGTCTTAATCAGTAATGTTTGTATTTTAGAGACTACTGCACTGTGGCTCATTTTGTAATTAGGCCATGTACTGTATATTGCAGTAATGTTACACATAACCCATGATTTACCCCGGAAAGGTTTCCTATATATAATAAAATATCAGGTATAGACACAAACCAGCGCCACTATTAGTTAGTCATACCTCTGCCATTATTACATCTACCTTTTTGTATTGGTGCTGTTGTGGAAAATGTGTTACCAAGCCCACAGAAGCGGAGAATATTTGCTGCTTGGAGACACCTCAGGTAGCATTGTCACCACTAAATTGTAAACTACTTCGTCTATTCACGTGACAACTAATTGTGCTTAAAAATGACACTTACCATTTATAATTATAATTAGGTTACTAGAAGACTACGCTGCAGATTCACATCCCGTGTGACTTTCCAATGGTGAATAACTGCCGGTTCAATGAAAGATCTGGCATGGTGGTGAAATGTTTCATACCGAAACAACTGTAGCTTCATTGCCTTGAAGACCTGTTGGTTTGGGAGGATAAATAATGCATGTAATTTGATCTAAATGGAAGTAATTCACAGTGAAAGTAACTGCACATCATTTACCTTTTCAATTTTGATGAAAGATGCACCACTGAGGTACACTGCGGCAGAAAGGTGCAGATTTCCAGCTGGCGTGCTCCCAAGGACAGGCTGGCTATTCCAGTGTCTTGTAAATGTGCAATGGGGGCACCACTGCTTCACAGACAGGAATGTCCCCAGCCTTTGGGTCTTCACATCACCTGCCCGCGTGCAGACTGGACATGCATTAAACAACTCCATGATGCAGTTCTCGTACACCATGTATATTTTGCAGTTGTGGGTGGAAGTGGATGAATCTTCTCTGTATTAAAAAACAAAGAAAGGAAATCTCATTTTGAGTTAAACAGATTGAGCTTTCATCTGGACTGTACTTTAAACCATCATCCTGTTTGCAGCTGGTTTAACAATCTTTATGCACATAAACAGTCCGAAAAGTATTGATAAAAACAACAGTCTCACTGAGACTATTCCTTTATGTCAGAATGGCATACAATTTAGAAAAATTATAAAAGTTATCACGAGCATACATATCTTCATACTCAGTAACTTACGACTTTAGCGTAGAGTCTAACGATGCTGTGATGGAGTCGGCAGGATCATAACTGGAATCCTGTCCCTTTGAAGAGCTGCCCTCCAATGGATTGTCCTCGAGCTCTTCATCGAGGCCTAGACGAGGTCTTTTGGGTGGTCTCTGTATAGGTGTCGATGACAGACACAAAGGGTCTGCATTTGAGGGCCCCACACCAAAATCTCTGCAGGAGACACTTGATACCTACGGCCAAAATTTAAAAAGGCAAGTCCAATGAAACAACACATAATGAAAGCATTGACAAATGCCAGAATACTTACTGAGTACATGACAAGTAAATGTACTGAAGGTGGCAAGTACATACCTTCACTTCTAAAGTGGGGCCGCAGAGTCTTCAAGGCTAGCTGTGTGCCTATAGTACGTGTTTCCAGGTGGTCTGTCTGGCAGGCAACATCCCTTGAGAAAGGCAGCTTAATGGAAGCAGTTGATGTGCTGGCCTGTGTACAGACAACAAGGTCAAATTAGCACTCAATTTATTACTTTGTATATATTTGTTGAGGTGCACACTCAATTTAAAAGATGGCATAGGCAGATATTGCACGAGCCATAACACCAAAAGAAGAACGGTTATCCAAATAATAAAGAAGTGAACAACACACACGTTACAGTGTGTATTCACACCAGGGCTGTTGCCAAGACCAACTTTGTTGAGTCCAAAAGAAGAACGAGTCCAAAAAGGTTCGGGTCAGAGTAAAGACCGAGTCCAGGACAGAAAAAATAATCTTATGCATGACAGTATCAAGACAATAATTTTATTATGTTATGTTATTATTTGTTGATCTAAAAGCAAAAACACCCACGATTTGTATGTATATCCATTCCCCTTGATATCATATAATCTAATGATCTAAATCATCATAGATCATAATAGCAGAGTTACAACTGATACAAACACCAATCCACTACTATTACCACTGCTAGGTACTAGTACACAGCATTTGAGCAACTAAATGACAATATACCTTCACTCCAGATGTACCGTAGAAAAGAAGTGACCAGTATTACAGAGTGTACCCCTATGGTTGGTTTAGCTATGCCTTAAAATAATGGCCTGGATCTCCGTGAAAAAGGCACAATATGTGTGTCTCCATTTCAAACATTACTGCAGGTTAAATGCTTTTAGCAGCAGAGGTTGATTGTGGGCGACAATAATGTCATGGTTAGCTCGTCGAAATTCTACTGCCGCAGTTGCTGGCTGGCTCTGCAAAGTTAGCTAATGTCCGCTAGCATACGTACAGGCTAACTATAGCCAGTTATCTGTGTGTATAACGTAACAAAAACCCGCCCATTTCGATCCAGGTCTTATGTTGACAACGTAGACGCAGATATATATATCTACCTGTTGCGCTAACGTTACCAAACGTAGGCGTAGCGTTAGCTAGCTGTCTAAACTTGTGAAAAGCCGAACATCCCCGTCCAAGCTGTGTTTCTCCAAGACCGGACTCTAGTACTGCAGCCCTGATTCACACACATACTTGATGCTATCCATTACATTAGCGTCAGTAACTGGGCTGCTAGCTGCAGAGCTAGCTAATGTTACAGCCACGTTCTAAGTGTAACAACCTAGGTAACCACATGCAGTGAAGCAAAAAAATATGGCGTTAGCTAGTTGACTTACCTGTCCGAGGTTTGTAGCTGAGCCACAAAGAGTTGGTACTGCTCCAGGCTTTAACCTCAGACGATCAGCAAGGCCAGCTTTGTATTGGCCCAAGTTGAGGAAACTGTCGTCGGTGAAATGTTTTTCGCACACTAAGAAAACTTTCTGGGATTTCTGTCATCGTATTTACAGATAAAATAAAATTAACCCACTGGCTCTGCACAGGCTCAGATGATGGAACAGAAAAAACATGTTTGAGTTCTTCTGAACATCCAAACACTGAGCAAATGTTATGCTTCCCTCGTTTGCCAGCCATGATGTCTCTCGAAACAATGGCGCGCGTACGGTACGGTGGCTATCTCTCTACCCTGGAAATTCCAAATGCTCTAGGCGGGCAAAGCAGAGAAAGGGGAGGTAACCTCGCTCGATATGACGACATAACGAGCAGATTCCTGAATGGCTCATCTAAGCTTACTTTTTCTCAAAGGCAGAGCAGGATACCCAGTGCTCGGTTTACACCTATCACCATTTTAAACCAAATGGGGACCATAAACAGGCTGGGGGAACTCAATGTTAAAAAACCTCATAAAGTGAAATTTTCATGCCATGGGACCTTTAATAAAAACTTTAACAATGTCATTGCCTTCTGGAGAAATACCCTTTCTTATTTCACTGTTATAGAAATGTCTCACTTGAAAATATTTGAATAGATCTCTGTTCTCTAGTTTGTATTGACTCTTGAGTTGTTCGAATGTCTTAAAGGTGTTGCCGTCTACAAACTGACACAGGGCCATGAGGCCTTGATCTTTCCAACTCGAGAATGCAGAGTCTATTTTACCTAGTCGAAAACTCGGGTTGCAGGAGGGCCAGATCAAAAGTTTAATATCATTAGCCAATTTGTACTTATTTACAACCTTTTTCCAAATTGATAGCGTATCTTCAAGGGCTAAACCGCCATGATCTTTATCGATCTGAAGTGTCCTAAATTTTATCCTTGGTCTAGCCCCTGACCAAATAAATCGTGATATTAGCCGGTCCCAAGCGTTAAAGTGTGAGTCAGTAATCCTGATAGGCAATGACATGAAAAGATACAAAAATCTGGGAAGCAGATTCATTTTCACTATTTCCAATTATAGCATTGAAGTCTAGTATCAGCATTACCCGCTTCATATCTTTTTGTATTGAGTCAATAACTTTCTCAAAATTCAAACTGAACAAATCATCTAGATCTTGGGAGATAAACACACCCAGATACTTTCACTTTTTAGCTTCCCATTTAAGTTTATAATGGTGTCGTATGGATTTACTGGGGGAGTAGTTAATGGTCAGGACTTGTATTTTGGTAATGTTTAGGTAATAACCAGATCGCTGACCAAACTCTGTCAGAGTTCTCATAAGTTTAGGGAGGCTTACATCTGGATTTTGGAGGTAGGTGATAATATCATCCGCAAAAAGTCCAATTATATGTTCAGTATTTGCAATAGTAATGCCTCTTAGCTCTTCATTTTGCCTAATAGCCTGTGCCAAGGGCTCTATGTATAACGCGAAGAGCGCTGGACTGAGGCAACAGCCTTGTCGATTACCTCTAAACAGTTGAAAGCTATCAGTTAGGTGTCCATTAATTTTTACCCTGGCCCTCGGACTATCATACAGTGACTGGATACACCTAGTAAAGTGTTTATTAAAGCCAAGACGCTCGAGTACCTTGTATAAAAAGGGCCAGCTGACCCGGTCGAAGGCTTTCTCCGCGTCGAGGCTGACTAAAGCCAAACTCAGTTGTTGTTTCTTGGCTTGGTCTATGACATGCAATGTTCATCTTATGCTGTCGTGAGTTTGAAGGCCTTTAATGAATCCTGTTTGATCCTCATGAATCAAGTCTATAAGATAATACTCCATTCTCTTAGAGATTATAGAGGTAAAGAGTTTGTAATCAACATTCAGTATTGAGATCGGGTGATATGACTCACAATATTCTATATTTTTTCCTTCCTTAGGGAGGACAGATATTACAGCTTCTCTCCATGATGGCGGTATCTCTGCCTTACTCAGAGTCCAATTAAAAGACTCCAGCAGAACGGGAGCAAGCTCCTCCTTGAAAATCTTGTACCACTCAATTGGAAACCCATTGCTACCTGGGCATTTGTTATTTTTCAGGTTTCCAATAGCTGCGTCCAATTCTTTTCGAATGATAGGAGCAGTTAAAGCGTAATTTTGTATTAATCCTAGGGAAGGCAGGTCTAATCCTGCCAAATACTGTGTAATAACACTTTCATTCACTGGTTTTGAGGATGTGTAAAGTGTTTGATAATAATTTTCAAATATTTTATGAATTTGATTAATATCATAAGTTAAACTATCAGTTAAAGGGTCTCTAACTTTGGTAATCGAGTGCTTCACTTGCTGCTTTCGGAGGCGCCTTGCTAGAATTCTTGTGGCTTTTGGACCAGATTCGTAAAAAGTCTGTTTTGAAAATCGTAAATTTTTCTCTATCTCCTCGTGTATCCTATTATTTATATTATTTTTAATAACTGTTATTTGTTCAGTCAGTTCTCAATCATTAGTACTTTCTTGTTGTTTTAGTTCTAAACTCCTAAGTGCCTTCGCTCTGAGCGCCACGGCGGGCCCGCTGCTGCTCGCCGGCTGCCAACCCAACAGCTCCCGAAACGAGACTCTCCCAGTGGATCTTCATGTTAGTGAACGGCGTTTGGAAACGTATGCCTTTGTCCTTGAGTATTTTTTTAATGGTGTTGTAGTTTCTGCGCTTCTTAACAATCTCCGGTGCGTAATCATGGTCAAAGTGTATAAATGCGGTGCTCACCTGTATCTTGCCTTTTTTCCACACTTCCCTTAAGATCATTTCTTTCGTAGAAAACTCCAGAAAATTGACAATTATAGCCCTCGGTGATGCTCCAGGCGGGGGGTTTACTTGCAAGAGCCTGATGTGCGCGTTGTATTTTAAGGTTAAAATCCTCTGGTAGTTGTAGCTGGCTCTGCAAAAGCTTCTCAATAAACTGCGTTACAGAGTCCCCCTCTTGTCCTTCTGGCACCCAAAAGACACGTATGTTATTTCTTCTGGATCGTGATTCCAAGTCAAGCACTTTGATATGGAGTTTCCTCTGCTGTTCGAGGCAGGTGCACAGCGCCTCAGTCGCCTCCTCTGCCCAGCCCTCCACCTGGTTCACGCAGGCCTCCGTCTCGTCCATCTGCTGTGATAGGCCTTGTACGTCGGTTGCAATATTGTCCAGTTTACCGTCGATTTCTTGTCCCAGTTGGTCAATATCCTGTTTGAGCTTTGCATTGTCTCCTTTTAGATCAGATTTTAAGTCCTCTATTGCCTTAAGAACCCCAGCAGTGTCCATGCTTAACCCGTTCCCACGCCGGCCGTGATGTTGCTAGCTTGGGTGTTAGCTTTTGCGGCTGAGGCATTTTTATCTTGAGCTTTGGGCATTTTTAGCGATCTTTTGTGGCCTAGTGTGCTTCTTCTCCCTCTCATATATTATTTTGTTAAAGATAACAAACAGAATAGCGAGTTCAAATGGGATTTTCGAGGTTAAAGTGGGAGAGAGGTTTCAACACGACCGACTACTCCATGAGCACACCCGGAAGTCTCACTACCCTTGTTTTGAGATAAATGTCTTTTATTCACGATGTCTTGGATAAGTACTTCATTACCCACAATCCTGAACAATCCCACCACAGTGATGCCTCTGATTGGTGGAACTCATGCTGGTGAGGAGGGGGGGTGTCAGTATTGGATCTGTGCTGCCTGCATGATCCGTCATGAGGATTTACGACTGCACGAATCTCAATCTGTTCCACGCTTCTGTCGTTAGCAAGGGGGTAAGCTTCTCCTCACAACACGTACCTCCCATGGCGCCATTTTGATGCTAACAAGCACTTACCCCCCGTTAGCATCCCATTGACTGCCATTCATTTTGACGTCACTTTGACAGCGAATAACTTTACATCTGAAGCATTTAAAGACTTTATTTGTCCATTGTTTATTTCTAAAGAAACACGACAATGCATAAAAGGCTCCATTACCTTGTATCTCACGTTATGGCTCCGTAGCAGACGTTTTTGTAAAAATAGGCTAACGATTGTGTCATAACCCCAGGACTTACTGTCGCATAGTATAGGAATTACCGTATAGTACAGGAGAAGCTCGCAGGCAATTTTGACTTACATTAGCTGTTTAAGTTGAATTACTAATATTAACTAGCATTTTAGTTAGCAATAATTAGCCTATGTCCATGTTATCTCCATACATATACCTACGCTCTCCGTCTCTGCAATATTCGGAATGACTGAGATTTCTCTTGGCACAGCTACCAGAAGACTTACAACTTTCAGACAGGTTTCTCACGTCACATTTACGTCGTCTCTCTCAGTTCGAGGCTGCACAGTAATGCTCGGCGCTCACCGGAAAAGTGCTTCTAATGGCCTTCACTGGTCTCCGTCCAGAGCAACGGGATCTGTTGGTCCATTCTATATACAGTCTATGGTTGTTAGCCTCTGCCGGGAAGCTAACGTTAGTTTAGCTAACAGCTAATTCGGCTCATCGCTAACTGACAGCTTGATTCAGTCTAAAATAACATTAACTCAAACTTAACACTGGGTAAAGCCGGCTACAGCTGACGTAACAGCCGTTATATATGTTAACGGTTATTTTCAGGTTTGCGTCTATAGTCAGGGCCTCAATATCATTCAGGGTCTTTTAAAGTTATTACACGCTGTCTCAGCTAGCGGTTACCCGAATTAGCTGGTAGCTAAACTAAAGTAGCTTCCTTTATTCAGTGGTCCGTGGTGGTTTATGACTGTCTCAGCTAGCGGTTAGCCGAATTAGCTGTTAGCTAAACTAACGTAGCTTCCTTTATTCAGTGGTCCGCGGTGGTTTATGGGATGAGTAGTTCCTTCGCTCTGAAATGACGATATGTACACAGTCTTGTACATTTGACTTTTTGGGGATTTTCTGTTCGTTTTTTTACTCAAAATGATGATGATGATGTATGCTTATGAGTCACGTACCGTCTGGTTAGCCTAAGGCATGGTCTAAAACTCTTTATGTACGTATTTTTCCAGATGTCAATGGGAGAAATGAATGGGAAATGTACTTCCGGAACCCACGGTCTCTCAGAGGAGGGGCGGGACTGTTGAGCTCTATATCCACGACGTTCCACTTCCGGGATTGCTCCGGGGCCGCCAGAAATTCCGCCGGATGCATGTCTTTTTGGCCGTTTCTTTATGCTTTCTTTGTGTTGGAATTATAAATACCGGTCGATATATGAGGACTGTAGTTAACTGCTCCTCAGATCTCTGCAGGGTAAATCCAGACAGCTAGCTAGACTATCTGTCCAATCTGAGTTTTCTGTTGCACGACTAAAACAACTTTTGAATGAGCACGTTCCACCAAAACAAGTTCCTTCCCGAGGCTATTTTGCAGAGGCACCGTAGCTCCATCTGGCACTTAGCGACGCCCATGACGATTGTGATTGGTTTAAAGAAATGCCAATAAACCAGAGCACGTTTTTCTCCTATCCCGGAATGCTGTGTGGACTAGCCAGACCCTCCTTTGCAGCGCTGTGGAGGAAGGTCTGGCTATGAGAGACTAGGCTAAGGATAAAGTGGAAGATAAGACCCGCTGGTGGCACTTAAGGTGAAGATGAACCCCAATGACCATCCAAATCATTGTAAGTATATGCGTACCACATTACTGTATTTGGGAATCCATCCGAGAGCTGTCGACCAATGTCACTCAAGTTTTAGACTGACAGAGAGGCAGACCAACCTTACCGAATATTAACTATAAAAATCAAGTAATTGTTATAGAAGATGCCTGTTTAACAATGTCAGAGAGACACACGTCCCCCAAAATAACAAGAAAAGGCAAATTATTTAAAAGTTCATAAAATGTCATGCTTGACATAACCAGTGTTGGGAGTAACGCGTTACAAAAGTAATGCAATTACAGTAATGTATTCCTTTTTGCTGTAAAACGCAGTCATATAACGCATTACTAATTACATTTCGGTAATATTATACCCCTTACAATCTCAGTAAAGCGAGTTACAACGCATTTTACATTTAGTGGAGTTTAAGGACATTTCCAAAGCCTTGGAAACCAACAGGCAGCTGCAACATTTATAACCATACAGTAGTGATTTGGTCCATTAGTTAAATCAGTTTGGTATCCAAGCAGGCATAACGTTAGCTAACTAGGCATAATGACATTATGGGCCCAGCCATTTCTCAATGCTGTCCAAAACATTTTCCCAAAATGGACAAACAAGACCACATTCCACATCACGGCCCCCACTGTGCAGCAGATGCTGCTCTCAAATGTCAAGTTATTATTTTCACTCTCACACACATTATGCTAAACATTGAAAAATAAGCCTCTGTCCGAGTGCCAGGTGAGGTCATGATTAATGACAGTCTTGAGTGTCTGTAAAGACAGCTTCAAAACTGTCATCCATCTCTTCAGCAGAATGTCCTTACACAAGCACAAAGCTGGTAAATAAGCAACGGAAAGTGGAGACTGCAGTTGACAGAAGCTCAATAATCCAAGGTCAGGGTATTTAACAGACAAAGACAAAAGGCTTATCTAGCTACCTTTCGTTTGCCTCACATCACCAGTAATGCCAGTCAAACCAAATGAGTGACAGCTTCCACTTTAAAGATTTATGCTAATCTAAAAGGTTGTGTTAAACTCGCAGAGTCGGCTGCTGTTACGGTGTCAGGCTTTATGAGCATGTTAGGACCAAAGATGTCCAAAACAATCAAGACAATGTCTCGGATATTTAACTGGATGCAGTTTATTGTTCTGAGAAAGGTTTGATATGTATATTCACACATACAATATATTCTGTGTTAAACATGTTTCTGTTTACATAAGAAATACCGTGCACAGAGCTATCACAGCATCAATAGCTCATTTTCAACCTACAGTATGTGCGGATTTATCCTTTTTCTTTTTCTGGAGAGCAGATGTTACCCTTAGCTTTCATGTGTCATGTGTTTTGATGTGCAGCATTTCCAAACATATCTCATTGTTAAATTAGAGGTTTTGCAGCATGGGGGGGGGGTGAGACATCTTTGACAAATCCCTCTGTGAATTTATCATAAAACAGCTGCAGATTATAAACAGGCTGTTCAGAGAGGGATGGGACACAGCTGAATGATACAAAACAATCACGTTATATGATTATTATGTTTTATATGGATATATTTACAACTTCTGGACACCACAACATGGGTTACTTTCAACAGATGTGGAATCTTAATTTTCTGGAATAAGACTTTGTTTTACTGGATACAGAAGATAATAATTTTGTTGTTTATTATTAAAACATTCAATAAAAATGTACAATTTCAATTGTAGTTTTTCAATTTCATTTGCTAAGGGGGGGAAAAAAAGTAGGAATAGTGTAATTCCCTTTAAAAGTAAATATCATGTAGCTGGATGTGTTATGCAGTTTGTTTAAAAGCAGATAATGCACATAGATGATTAAAACCTTTGCAACAACACAATGTGTAGCTACAGTAGCTGCATATTTTCATGGCTAAACACAATCCCCATGATGGCTGTTATTTAGATGTCTACACCTATAATATATGTAGCATTCTGCTATTGTTAAATCATTACGGTTATATCGATCTGCCTCTGCATTCATTACCAGTAGAGCAACATGAAGACTGAAGAAAAGTGTCTTTGCTTTTTAAGACCATCCAGCGTCCAAAGCGTCGTTTAAATAGCAAATGCACCGGCGCCCATCTGTGCACCCATGGGCGTGCTGGTCTTATGGGGAGGTGTGGTCTAAAACCAATAGCGCAGCATTTCATTGTTATTTTAACAGCGCATTAGTAAATGCGCCTTGGCTCGTGCACAGTGTGCGCGCACTATGCTTGTTACACACACAGGGACGCGCAGCAGCACACAAACATGCAAAAGATTACGGTGCAAATCCGCCATCATAAAAGCAATGCGCCAAGGTACAAACGCACCTGGCTTTTAAAGGGAATGGGAGATTACACTCTGATTGGTTAATTGCATGTTATGCCCAAAACACAGCCATGATTAATTAAGACACTAAGTACAAACCTTTTGAACCATGCGCCTGGAGCACGGACCCTTTTTTCCGCAGTCAAACTAGCAAAAGTGGATTTGGACACAGCTTAAACACACCTGTGTCAGGCGCTTCACGCCGTGCGCTTAGATCGTTAAAATAGGGCCCAGAGAGGATGATGTGGAAACGTTCCAAGGCCAGATTCTCAGCACACTGAAGGTACATTTTAACCCTTGAGCCAATGTTGAGTATGTTCTTTTTTTTAATATGCCCACTAAACTAAAAGATCTTTAATGTGCTTCTTCTGGTTTCTCTGGAAATGGTCCTACAGATTTTTTTCAATGTTATTTTATTTCCCTTTCTTGGATTTTAGAACTCTGCATGTTGTTGCTTTAGTTTTCTATAAACTTCTCAGCTTTTATTTGTGATCCCAGTAACAGTTATAAATAGCCGGTGAGCGCAGGATTCGTCAGTTAGCATGGGGTTCATTAGTATGCATAGCAGGAATGATAAACCAAGTATGGATTTCAACAGGGCCCAGTGGAAATGATAAGCATGTTACAACATTATGCTAGAACGGCATAGTTGCTGCAACACTTTCCATCCCTGCCCTGCCAGGAGCTGTGAGTGTGTGTGCACAGACTTTTAGCCTCTTTAAGTGTCTGGAGGGAAAGCAGGTGAGATGATCAAGCCTGCAGTAGGGGTAGGGGTAAAAATCTATATAGCATAGTATCGCGATATTGTCCGTGGCAATTCTGTATCGATACCCGGACGCCAAGTATCAATCTATAAAAATATATATATAAATATATTATATATAAGTTGCACATGAGAATTAAACTTTTTGGTACTAGAATTATAACATCAATTGCTTCTTTAATCCACTAGATCAGTGGTTCTCAACCTTTTCGAGTCTCGATCCCCCAGAATACGACGAGAGAAAGACCGGCAAACTGGTGTAAAGGAAGATGTTTCCCAAATCGACCGGAGTTTAAGGGCCAACACAAAGAAAGTGGAAGGTGAAGGACATCCGGTCGAAAATGAGGGACATCCGGCAGCACCGGGACTATCCCGTAAATGAAACGTTGTCTATAGACCCCTGGGGCCCGTTTCAGGAAGGAGGTTTAACAAACTCTGAGTCTAACCCTGAACTCTGAGATATTTACCCTGAGATGGGAAACTCAGGAGTTTTTGGTTCCAGAACAGCTGATTTGAGTTGGTTCACTCAACTCAGAGTAGGTTCACTCAGAGTTAAGCGCGTGCACCACCACTATAAAAAGGCAGCATGAATGGAGCCATGATACTACGATTCACCATGGTAACAACCACAAACAAACTGGTCGGCGGAAATACTCCTGCGCACAGCGAGTTTGAACATGTATTTAGTTAAAAAAGCAATACAGCGGCTGCTGCAAAAGAGAGAGAATTTGCATGGGAGAAAGTTGCTGCTTGAGTAAATGCGGAAGTTCCAGTATAGTGTATTAATTTCATATTTAATCAGAAGTATAATATTACTGGTGAAATGGTATTGAACCTACAATCTATTTTATTTAGGTGCAATCCTGCCGGCGAAAAAGTACTGGGCCTACTAATCCCATTCTGAGGCTGCAGCACCATCATTAACAGAATTATAATTCATCATCTTTTATTTCAAAGTGTTTACATCATTCACCTGCAATACTGTGGAACTCCTTTTTAATGGCTCTTACTGGTTGTGTCCAGGGAACACTACAAAAACATTTAAAAAAACGTTTCAGAGCGAGTCACATTCTTCTGACGGTGCTTTGCTACAGTGGATTTACTAATATGCTCCGCATCACCAATGTGACACAAAGAATCTGCTGGGATGTAGAGCATGTCCACGATGGGTGACGTTAGTGATATGAGGACGGATAAGGTTATGTAGGCTACATAACTGATAGACTGGGAAGAAAAACGATACAGCTCAACTAGGTAGGCTAGTATCTGGAAATGAAAATGCGTCTATAGTCGGAGCCTCAATGTCATCTCCTGACGTATGCTTAACTCTCCACGAAGTAATACAGCTTCTTCATCAACGGGATCGTCGACAAAAGGAAATGCCATGTTTTGAGAAAAAAAAAAGTTTTATAGTCTGCCTAACACGGTTCATAAACCAACACTGTTTTTTTTTAATTCATGCAGATAACAAACTGCACTAAAATGCGCCTGATACAGACTGAATGAATGAATGAGGAAGTGAAAGAGCGCTGTGTCAGATGGAGGGGACTGAGAGAAACTCGAGGTTTATTGAAGAAAACCTGCTCCCGACCAGGTTAGGTTCAGAGTTATTATCACCTGCCTGAAGAGGTTAGTCTCATCAGTTAGCATCATCATTTAAACAAATGAAGAAATCACCTATATGCATGTATGCATTTGGTTTTTTTTATCTGACCGCTATGTTGCCTCTGTTTTCCTGCTTTTCATTTTTTTACTACTTCTAGTACTTTTACTACTTCTAGTACATTTCAAGTCACTTTCATTTAAAGCATGTGTTGTGCAAAACAAATATGTAGAAATATAGCTGTCACTGCTGTCTGTACAGAATGAGTCATAAGCACAGCGGTGTTGATGCCAAAGGATCAAGGCGCCGGGGACAGTCCGCTGGGAGAGCACTTGAGCGGCGGCTTACATGTACAAACTGTCATTTCAGGAAGATTGAAAACTGAGGGCTACATGCCATTGTGTTCACAGACGGCCTGATCTGAGGCTTCTAGTGGTCTGCCATTGTTTGAGTAACCACAAAGACAGCTTTTGTATGGAAATGCTAAACTGAGATTAGCTGCAGCAGTCTAGCAGGCTACACAGAGCCTCCGATGAGCGTGCAGTAATCACACAGTTGCTCCGATGGCGTGGAAAGCCCTGTAACTGAACCGCTTAAGACAAACTGTACGGCTGCTCAAGAAGAAACCCAAAGGAACTCTCCCAAGATTATCCACCAATTGCACAAGTTAAGACGTCCAACAGGATATTCTGAAAACCCGTATTACATTGATTTTGTGCCAGTGTACAATACAGAAAACATATCAGTGGCTCTATTGATTTCAGTGGGTCTGTTTTTGAAGGATAAATGGCCGACTTGATATTAAGTACATTCATGCACAATCTCCATTTTACTCATGACCTCCAGGATCCTTAACATCGGCTAAAAAAGCCACGTTATACAGCGCTGTAGCTGCACTTTATTACAGTCATCTATCAGTACATGAGGTTGACGTTGGTGCTGCCATGCAGTGCCTTTACAACAATTTCAGTTGGTATCAGATCATTTAGATTTCACTAACACAAAGAGGGATGTCTATAAATCACCTTTCTTTGTGCACTCAAATTGTTTTTCAAGCCTGATAAGAATTCCTGGTTGTTAAAATGGATAAATAGTCTTAACAATATCTTCTCATGTGTGGCATCAAACGTGTGTGCGTGGCCATTTTAAAACGAGTGGCATCTCATTTGCTGTGAGGAGTTTGCATGCTGTGATTTGTGAAGACGATGGCTCCAGCAGCAACCACTATTATTTGATGATTTATTGAATTCTTTCAGTATGGGCATCTGCTTTGTTTTCAGATCTTTACTTTGGAGCTCCCCGTGGCCCTTTCCTGTTGTGTATTTATGCCTACGCTTTGTCACAACCATAAAGGAGCTGTCTAGCATGCATATTTGTCTCAGAGACAACTTTAATCAAGAAGCCCTCTCAACAGTAAAGACCATGATGTCCGGTCCACCTGAACACACAGTACAGCCATCCCAGCTGTTTGTAGTGCATTTTCAAAATTAATTTGGCTTTTTTCCCCCCTCTGCACAGGAAAATGGGTCTGACCAATCTGCCACTCAAGGAAACACGATCCGCACATGAGACATGCTGGTCTGAATGAAGGGTAAAGTGCAACGCTCTCGAGAGCAATTTCCTCATTTGAGCTTTAAGTCAATAAGGTCAAACATAGGACATTAATCACCGGAGTTTGAAAAAAGAGAAAATCTCTGCGTCTCAGTACAAAGAGAAGTGGCTCCCTGCTCAACCTATCAGCACAAACCTAGATTTCCACCCTTACAGCTCATTAAATCTGAATTGAATTTCTTTTCCGTCGCCTGTGTTGCAGATCTGTATTCACCTCGGGTGATAAAGCTCTTCTGGCTACCAATTAAGGGAAAACATGCACAGCCCAATTTAAATGCACCACCATCAGAGTAGACATGCACAATCACCTCCAAGTCTGTCTCATTCATCACGGTCTTACTTACGGCTGCAATCTCTGTGTATATTGATTGTGTCTGAGATCACATTGTAGCTCGGCTGGGACTACACCTGGATATGCTGTTGGGCTTTGATGGTGTGCAGCTGTCATAAGGGGAAGATGTACCGACCCTGTGTGTGTGTAAGACACCACAGGTGAATGATTTAAGCCGTAAGCGTATTGGCAGTCTGTGTACGGTATCGACGGCGACATTGATTCTACAAGTATCAGTGTTGGATCCAGCCTTTAGATGTTGGTTGGCTACACGGCATTTGAGGTGTACACTGACTAGTCTACAGTGGGTACGGAAAGACCCCTTTAAATGTTTCACTCTTTGTTTCATTGCAGCCATTTGCTAAAATCAAAAAAGTTCATTTTATTTCTCATTAATGTACACTCAGCACCCCATCTTGACAGAAAAAAACAGAAATGTAGAAATTTTTGCAAATTTATTAAAAAAGAAAAACTGAAATATCACATGGTCATAAGTATTCAGACCCTTTGCTCAGTATTGAGTAGAAGCACCCTTTTGAGCTAGTACAGCCATGAGTCTTCTTGGGAATGATGCAACACATTTTTCACACCTGGATTTGGGGATCCTCTGCCATTCTTCCTTGCAGATCCTCTCCAGTTCCGTCAGGTTGGATGGTGAACGTTGGTGGACAGCCATTTTCAGGTCTCTCCAGAGATGCTCAATTGGGTTTAGGTCAGGGCTCTGGCTGGGCCAGTCAAGAATGGTCACAGAGTTGTTCCGAAGCCATTCCTTTGTTATTTTAGCTGTGTGCTTAGGGTCATTGTCTTGTTGGAAGGTGAACCTTCGGCCCAGTCTGAGGTCCTGAGCACTCTGGATGAGGTTTTCTTCCAGGATATCTCTGTACTTGACCACATTCATCTTTCCTTCAATTGCAACCAGTCGTCCTGTCCCTGCAGCTGAAAAATACCCCCATAGCATGATGCTGCCACCACCATGTTTCACTGTTGGGATTGTATTGGGCAGGTGATGAGCAGTGCCTGGTTTTCTCCACACATACCACTTAGAATTAATGCCAAAAAGTTAAATCTTGGTCTCATCAGACCAGAGAATCTTATTTCTCATAGTCTGGGAGTCCTTCATGCGTTTTTTGGCAAACTCTATGCAGGCTTTCATGTCTTGCACTGAGGAGAGGCTTCCGTCGGGCCACTCTGCCATAAAGCCCCGACTGGTGGAGGGCTGCAGTGATAGTTGACTTTGTGGAACTTTCTCCCATCTACCTACTGCATCTCTGGAGCTCAGCCACAGTGATCTTTGGGTTCTTCTTTACCTCTCTCACCAAGGCTCTTCTCCCACGATTGCTCAGTTTGGCTGGACGGCCAGGTCTAGGAAGAGTTCTGGTCGCCCCAAACTTCTTCCATTTAAGGATTATGGAGGCCACTGTGCTCTTAGGAACCTTGAGTGCTGCAGAAATTCTTTTGTAACCATGGCCAGATGTGTGCCTTGCCACAATTCTGTCTCTGAGCTCTTTGGGCAGTTCCTTCGACCTCATGATTCTCGTTTGCTCTGACATGCACTGTGAGCTGTAAGGTCTTATATAGACAGGTGTGTGCCTTTCCTAATCAAGTCCAATCAGTTTACTTAAACACAGCAGGACTCCAATGAAGGCGTAGAACCATCTCAAGGAGGATCAGAAGAAATGGACAGCATGTGAGTTAAATATGAGTGTCACAGCAAAGGGTCTGAATACTTCTGACCATGTGATATTTCAGTTTTTCTTTTTTAATAAATTTGCAAAAATTTCTACGTTTGTTTTTTTCTGTCAAGATGGGGTGCTGAGTGTACATTAATGAGAAATAAAATGAACTTTTTTGATTTTAGCAAATGGCTGCAATGAAACAAAGTACCCACTGTATACTGTCAAGTGTTCCTGTGGTCAAAGAGAATGCATTTAGAGTTGTATACTTTTAAAAAGGTTGGTTCGTCAAAATTACATTTTCTTTCTCTCACTTACCCCTGTTGTAGTTTGGAGACTTCAGTCTATGAATCTTCTGCTGCCATCCCAATTCAATGGAGGTAATTTTTGTTTGAAAAATGACAATTCAAAAACTCAACTCATCAATGTATCTTGTCCCAGATACTTCACCTCACTGCAACATGTGTCATTGGGACTATTTCTTCGGTAGAAAGAAGTTCCAGTGAAAACTGTATACTGTAAGCACAAACTACATTTGACTAACTTGCATTGTATTGCAGTGGAGTTATTAAGTATTGTAAGCTAATTTATCATTATTCTTTGCTTTCATTTTGGCTTTATCTAACATTCTACATGTGTCTTAAGTAGAAGCTAAAAGGAGCCTATAAGCGACACACAAACAATAAACTAGAGGTTTTCTTTGTAATTTGTGTAAATTGATTATAATGTACAGCCTTTAAATTGCACAAGGAACAACATTTCATATTCTGCTGTAAAACTGATGAGGATAAGCAACATAATTCACAGCTTGGATATTTCACAAAGTAGCTGTGAAAACACATCTAACAACTGGCCTTTCAATATGTATTTTTCAATATGTACCTGTGTATAGCACGTTTCACACAGTAGCATATGGAGAAGGGTTTCACTAATGCTTTCAACTAAGTTGAGCTCCTTTATCTGTTTTTTGCCTGTTATAAGGTCTATACTGTAGAACTCCAACATGCATGTGCTCCTTTCTTTCATCCTTCTTATGGTAATGGTTTCCCTTTTGTTAGCGTTTACAGACCTTCAGAATAACATACTCAGTCATCTTTTTACAATAAATACTTGTTCTTAGGAATCTTAGGAGCTAATTGAAATAGCTGTGAATAGAGGGAATAGACGCTGCTGTTATAGCTCCTTCTGTTTTTTAACGGAGATCATATTTAATGAGTGCTTTATGCCCTATACATTCCATGCAGGCTGTCAGATAATACATTTTGATTTTATGCATCGTGAAACAAAGAGTGCTTCAGTAAATTATTTGAAATGCTAACATTCTTACAAAAACACTTGGTGGTTCAATGTCACAATTATAGTATTGAAATACTATAGCAAGGCAGCTTTATTTGTATAGCACATTTCAGCAACAGGGCAATTCAAAGTGCTTTACATTAAACAACAACATTAAAGAGCAGTTAAAAACAATAAAAAATTAAAATTAAAATTAAAAACAGATAAAATACGGGAATAAAAGTTACAGTTCAGTATAAGAAATTAACAATTATTTAAAGAAAGGCAACATAAAAAAGAAAGGTCTTCAGCCTTGATTTAAAAGAACTGAGAGTTGCGGCGGACCTGCAGTTTTCTGGGAGTTTGTTCCAGATATGTGGAGCATAAAAACTGAACGCTGCTTCTTCCTGTTTAGTTCTGACTCTGGGGACAGCAAGCAGACCTGTCCCAGACGACCTGAGAGGTCTGGGTGGTTCATAGTGTAGTAGCAGATCAGAAATGTATCTTGGCCCTAAACCGTTTAGTGATTTATAAACCAGCAAACGTATTTTGAAATCAATTCTTTGATGCACTGGAAGCCAGTGTAAAGACTTCAGAACTGGAGTGATGTGATCCACTTGCTTGGTCTTAGTGAGGACTCGAGTAGCAGCGTTCTGAATTAGCTGCAGCTGTCCGATTGATTTTTTAGGGAGACCTAATCGTTTGTCCAAATCCTGCTGAGACATAAGTCCTTTAACCCTTGATATATTCTTAAGGTGATAATAGGCTGACTTTGTAATTGACTTAATGTGGCTGTTGAAATTCAGGTCTGAGTCCATGACTACACCAAGATTTCTGGCTTTGTCTGTTGTTTTTAACATTGTCATTTGAAGCTGAGCGCTCACTTTTAATCGTTCCTCTTTTGCTCCAAAAACAACCACTTCAGGTTTTTCTTTATTTAATTTAAGAAAGTTCTGGCACATCCAGTTGTTAATTTGTTCAATGCACTTAGTCAGTTTTTTTATTGGACTATAGTCCCCTGGCGATAAGGTTATGTAAATGTGTGTGTCGTCCGCATAACTATGGTAACTTATTTTGTTGTTTTCCATAATCTGAGCCAATGGAAGCATGTAGATGTTAAACAGAAGAGGCCCCAGAACGGAGCCTTGGGGAACTCTGCACATCATATTTGTATGCTCAGATGCATAATTACCTATAGATACAAAGTAATCCCTATTCTTTAAGTAGGATTCAAACCAGTTTAGTACTGAGCCAAAAAGGCCAACCCAGTTTTCCAATCGGTCTAGTAATATGTCATGGTCGACCGTGTCAAATGCAGCACTCAGATCAAGTAATACTAAGACTGAAGTTTTGCCACTATCTGTGTTTAAGTGGATGTCATTAAAGACTTTAACAAGAGCTGCCTCAGTGGTGTGGTGTGATCGAAAACCCGTCTGGAAGGCATTCCGCTTTAGGGTTGTATTTTGGGTTTCTACTACATGCTTTAATGTTCCAAAAATGTTTTTTTCATACTGTCTGTCTTGTTATACATATTCACCTTTTATCTTTGAAAAGCCCAGTCTGCTCTGATTGGTCAGCATTGCTGGGTCTTCCGCATCTGCACTCTCGGCAATTCTGCACCGTCATTGCAGCCGGGAAATGACTGTAACGGCACTGTAGCACCACTTTTTACCTATATATAGTGTAGTTGTGACATCACAACCATACGGAAGTCCTGATGGCTCTTTTGAAGGCACAGTTCCTGAATAGGGGCTGGGTGCATTTCTCTTTGGATTGAGCGATTTGATACTTTCACAGTATTTATGTAGCACTTCAACCTGCTTTATAATCAAAAAAGGAATGAAAATCTCACTTTTTACAATATGGGATGTTTTAAAAGCAGGCACATTTCAGTCAAGCTAAAACAAGAGCACAACTGCTTAGTTGCCAGTTTGTGAAAGTACTTACATTTTCAGTCATGGAAATTCAAAGACCTCTTCTACTGCAGAGTCTGAAATGGGCAAATATGGGGCTTTCTGATAATCCAGCCAATTTAAGCTTGGAGAAAAACAGCAAAAAGGAGAAGGGAGACGAGGAGAGTGTGGCCTCTTTACTGTTTTATTACTTAGTTTCGCTTTGAAGGAACCCTCAGATTGCCTCAACTGATCCAGGTTTTACTGTGGCCTGCCACCCAGGGAATCTTTAAATCAGGTAATATGTCAGCCCCATGAAAGGTTCGCTGCACCTGGCTTTACTGTAAAGTAGGCTATGAAGCTGTAAAAGGCCAAGCAATGAACTGGATGCTCCCTTGCACAGCCAGGCTCCAGACCGAGGATAAACCCAGCATTTACCTTTCTCTCCTTCCTCCATGGAGAGTGGAGGGTGGGGGCTGCAGCAAGGTCTTAGCGACAGGTCAGGACGCTTCAATCAGGGAAGAAGCCAGAGTGCATTAGGGAGCTGATGAGACTTTGATTCATCTGAATCTAAAAGCAATGAATAAAACATTGGGCATTACCTCCAGACCCACTTGTTATTAAGATCTTAACAAACTGAATATGCCCAAGATAATGTAATGATAATGGTGAAGCTGGACTGATTCAGTATAATTTATAGACAACAGGAATCCTCGGAGAAATGCTTGTAGTTCTGTCAACCACATATCCAACAGTACAAGATCACAGGTGCACTATTAAAGAATGAGCCAGCGAGTCTTATTTTCAGTAGGAAAATGGTTACCTTTAAAAAAGAAGAGCAGCAACAGCAGCATTTCGTTCTGTTCTGAGGCAGGTAACTCCACCAGACAACCTAGACAATTAGATGTGACCATCTGCAGGCCCCCTGCATTCCCTGGCACCCAGATTGGTGACACATGTCAAAAAGGCATGCATGTGACAGTCTGTTGATTTACTTGTGTTTCTGTCCACAGATACTCAACCTTCTCACATTGTATTAAATATGTAAAGGTTAGCTTTCTTTTAAGAAATTTAAGAAATAACTTAGGTGACATCTGAGCTTTGGACTTGGAAAAAAATGTGTTGCCTCTTCTTTTGGGGAAAGTTAAATGTCATTCAGCTCTTACACTTAAAACCATGTTAGCCTGAGTCTCAGGATGGCAATGCTGGTGAGTCTGTCAGTCCAACACTTTGGTACAGATATTAATGCTCCACAGGGAACGAATTTTTATGACGTCACTTACGGTCACCAGCAGGTGAACACCTCCAGTGGTCCAGCACTTTAAGGTGCCCTGTGGAGTTTCCTTGTAAACAAAACAGGGACCCATTTCAAACAACTCCATAGTGCTACTACAGTCCAATGCCACAGGTTACTTTTAATTAAATTACAACATACCTCTAAAATGAATGCTTGAATTCCCATCAGCCCCAGCTGTATCTTCTGACTGATGTTAACATGTTACAATGGAGATGAGCGAACCCATGAACATACTAGAAGGGCACTCGGAGAGCGCAGACCTCCGCCAAGGCCATGCCATATAAAGACCTGCGTGGGACCGTTTCCTTGATCCTGCTCCCACTGGCACTAGCAAAAAATCAAATTTTTATCTTTTATCTCTAACCTGGCCTGGGAACGCCTCGGGATCCCCCAGTCGGAGCTGGTTAATGTGGCCCGGGAAAGGGAAGTTTGGGGTCCCCTGCTGGAGCTGCTACCCCCGCGACCCGACCCCGGATAAGCGGATGAAGATGGATGGATGGATGGATATCTTTTTGCTTGGTAAAACAGCGCCCCCCCTCTGGCGCACTTTTAGGCAGCACCTGCCGTTAATAAACTGTATGTGCCGTTGGAAAAACAGCAGGGATCGGCATATTCTGCTGTACGGAGTGGCATAAGCCACCAGGAGATTGGTTTATGCCAACGTACTGACGGACATACCATTCCAGAGATCGGCCCATGCCTCTGTACCACTAGTGGCATACTCTCAACCAATTTTCGATCTCGGCGTCACTCCCGGGTTTCAGATCCGCTCCAAAATGAGATGTGTTCTTCCTTGGCCCATGCTACACTCTTCCACTAAGTTCCATTTGTTTCTTTTTTTTACTGTTATCCAGCTGACAGACCATCAAACCAACAAATATACCAACAAACAGAGTCAAAAATATAAACTATAAACCATAAACCATCAGAGCATAGTGAGTTCAGCAGCAACATAACAGAAATCACACAGAAAAAGCTCTTTTTTTCTAGCCAACAATATCATATAAGAAGTGCAAGTTTAGTTTTTCTAAAGTTGGGTGCATTAAAGCTCTGTCTGATGAGTCAAGAGTTTGGAATTAACAGAAAAAAAACATAGAGTCAACTGCCTCCCACTAATGAACTAACTTCATTAAATTAATTGTGTCACTGGAGCAGTTACAGTTAGCCTACCTTTAGTATCTGGTTTTGGAAGTGTAGCCAGCTCCATGTGATGGACAGCCTGGACTTTCCCTGTTTAATTTGTTGATGGTTTGACAAGACATAATATTCAGCTCTGTAGGATGTGAAGACTACACCATGTGGACTTTGGTAATGTCAGGGTTAGTAAAGCTAGCCTGATGGCTAAATAGTCTTACAGATCCACTGAATATGGTGGACTACTGAGGCACAAAAAGTGGGTGTGTCTGAACCAAAGCCAGAGGTTCCTTAAAGTGGCAGATCCCCACAATGCTTATATGCAAGACATTAGTATGTGACAAGTGGGCAAGCTAACAAGCTAAACATAAAATACTAGCATGTTATCATGGTAGTTGAATGGAATTTGACTGTAACTGTGGTGTTAAATGTGTTGTACCACACATACACATTTACTCTTCACTACTGCACACATAGCCTCGCTTTGCCAGACCTTCCTCCACAGCACTGCAAAGGAGGGTCTGGCTAGTCCCCACATCAATCCAGGATGGGAGAGAAACATGCTCTGGTTTATTGGCATTTCTTTAAACCAATCACAATCGTCATGGGCGGCACTAAGCGCTGCACGCAGCCCCAGAAACTCAGATTGGACAGATAGTCTAGCTAGCTGTCTGGATTTACCCTGCAGAGATCTGAGGAGCAGTTAACCATAGTCCTCAGAAATCTACTGGAGTTTAGAATTCCAACACAAAGGAAGCGGAAGGTAACGGAAATCTGGCCAAAAATAAGGACATCGGACATAATTTCTGACGGCAACGGGGCAATCCCGGAAGTGGAAGGTCGTGGATATAGACTACTGCACACTAAACACCTGCATCTGTCTGCGTAACCAACGTTGTCCGATAGACTAGCACCACCAACATTTTCAATTCAATTCCTGCCACCATCGAGTGAAATGTTGGTCAACCTTCATATACCTTATGGTTATCTATATGGTGCAATACTGACTGTGAAATTTGGTTAACTGTGGAGATTATAAACTCTTGGTGGAGGTTGGTACTGAGCCTACTGCTTTGTTGGTTGGCCTTTAAATCTCCTTATGCAGCCCTCTTCCTCCTGCTGTATATACATCACACTTAGATTATCCCCAGATTAACAAATCCACCCCATTCGATTTCCTCACACAATGGGTCTGGAGAAAAGTAGCTTGGATCTCCTAATAGAATCACCACCTTCACCAAGCTGCAGGGATTTGGCTCAATTCCAAGATCTGCATAAACAATTTACCACATGTGACTTTTACTTCCTGACAGGATTTACACATGCAGTGGAAATGTTGACTTTTTTCTTTTTTTGAGCAGCATTCCACACCCCACCATTTTGGAAATATTTGCAGTTTGACATTTGTGGTTCAGCAAGGGCCAAACATTTTTGGTAGTCCTCAACCTCGCAATAACTGTAAGCTTTCTGAGGGTTTTAGTATTAACTTCAGAGCAATAGAAATAGAGCTTTGAGGAAATAGAGCTGTACAATGCATTCAATTACTACATTTCAGTATTATATTTGGCAAAGTCTGAGAGTAGAATAACACCAAGGCCTGATCTAAAAGGGTTGGAAAGTTTAATGAACAAGATTTGTCTTTTTTCTTTTCAGATTTACTCTTAAATGTGCATCCCTAATGAAGCTACGCAGCAGGGCACTTTTACTTTTAATTTATTATGAGGGCGGGTTCACAGTATATTGAATTAGCCAGTGTTTCTTAAGATGTTCCCCTCTAATAGTACAGTACACCATCTGCTATCACACAGGCAAGAGCATTTGTTCTGGAAAAAATATAATTAAGTTTTTCAACTAGTGCATGTTTAGTTTAGCTTGAAATGCTGTATGTTTGATGGATACTGTGTTTTAAGTCCCTGGCTCTGTTACATGCAAATATGTTTATACTGTAGCACATTATCAAGATTAAATTATGCAGTTCCACAACATACTTTCTTAAAGGTCCAATGTGTAGGAATTTGTCCCATCTAGCGTTGAGATCATATATCACAATCAACTCTCTCACACCACGCAGTTCAAAGTACATATCACAGCTACGGCAGCCTTCACGCTTCAAAAAGCCGGTGTCTTGCTCTTTTCAATATCCTTTTTCTTTTTCTGGGTGAAGAAGATGAGACTCCTGTTCCTGAAATTTGGATTTTGAATATGTGTGGTCCTCCATGTTTCCTTCTTCAAACTTGCCGGGGCCAGGAAGCTACGATACCTGTTTCTAGCATTAGCAGCACCTGTGAGTTTATCATGTGACAGCGGAAACGCGAAAGGCGGAGCAGCATGTCCTGTATGTTCATTACCGGCTAACGTATTTCAAGACGGCGCATGAATATGGAGCGTCTTACCCCAGTTCATGCAAACGCAAACGTAAAATGTCAAGCCAAAAGGAATACTTGGAATTGATAGTGGTGGTAAATATTCATGAAAAAGGACACGTTTGTGAACGGGCAACACAGATTTTGATAATGAATAACTGAACACGTTACACGCTGGGACTTTAAAGAGCCCACAATAAATACAACCATTCAAAATATGCTACGTAAATGCTAGAGAACCAGTCCCGTTATAGATTGTCTAAAATGAAACCGGTACGTCCTCTGGGGAGCTTCAATGTACCATTTTAATCGCAAACAATCTCATTAGATTGTAATCATCATCATTGTAATTCATAAGCCTCAACATGTGCTGTATGTGTTTCTTGCTTCTGCCTGCATGCTTCTATTAATGCTGCTTAATGTTGTCCTGTGGATTACTTCATGATTTTTTGGCTACTGCCAGCCTGTTGCAATGTTGCTATGCCATTTTATAATAATGATGATAATAATAATAATAATAATAATAATTATTATTATTATTATAACAATGCATTTTATTTATATACAACACTCAAAGACACTTTACAGTTTTTTTGAAAGGAATCCACACACAAAAAAAAATCTGTATTATCATTGACATTATTTTCTAATGTCTAATGTCAACTTTATCAATGTTTTACCATGAGTCCTATTTTATCTTTTCCTTGTTTTGTTCTTTTACTTTTAGGGAGTCTATTGTAACATCTGCCTATTGGCTAATTCTGGCGTCTTTACAACAATGTTCATTCATATGCACTCTCCCCATCAAATAAATAAATAAATAAAACAAATTGAACAGTAGTTGTCAAGACATCTTAAACTCTTGATCAAAGTATTGGCTGGACCGGCCAAGCAACTGATATTGTTGTCTTGGAAATAGTGAAGCCCAAAGGGAGAATAACAGTCTGATGAATACGTTGTGGATGGTACAATGAGGGGACTTTAAACAATACCAAAAAAAAAAGAAGGAATGATCCTTTTATGTCCCGCAAAGCTCAACAGAACTACACATTGTGCACTGTGGATCCTGACACTACAGCTGGGTTTAGAGGTCAGATGACAACTTCAATTATAACTTTGATAATTACTGGACTGGAGCAATACAATGCTGGATGTTGACTCTCTCCGCAAAGCTGCTCCTTTAATCCCTCTGTTCACAGTCTTCAACAGAACATGGCACTCTTCCCTAATTCTCATTCTCTGCCATCCCTGCCACTGCCGGTGGGGACCAACAGGCCGAAACTCCAAACATCACAGGAACCTCCTACAGCAAACACAAATTAGCTAGCTGTATCACATGTCCTATCAGTTCTATTTTTACATTTATCTACCAAAAAACCCCAGAATGTCTTGTAGCACTGCAAAGAGAGGAAATAACTCAACACTCAACAGCTCACAAAATGATCTTAGCTGGAGAATGCTTCATTACTGCAGGTTTTACATCACACACAAGCTTTTAATTATACTATAAGACTATTAACCAGACATACATTGGTAGACAATTATGAATTAAGGAACAGTTAATAAAAGCGTATTGATACAAAATGCAGACAACGCTGAATTTGTGTGAAACCACAATTATGTTTTTTTCTGAGTGGTCCTGAAAAAGGCAATTCCTAAGAACTTAAACACACACACACACACACACACACACACACACATCATTATCGCACCAATCGCAAACATTTTCTCAGTTTAATCCCCGGCTTCCTTATTTGGTAATAATTTGACAAATCGCTGGCTCCTGCCTTGATTCAACTTCACTTGCCATCTCCAGGCTTAAATCTCACATTGCATTTTACCACTTTAGTGCCATTTAAAGTATCAGTTCTTGAACTATTTCACAACTGTACTCCAAAAATGTGTGATAACAGTTTTGGTAAATGCATCTCAGTTCTTGTGCAAACAGAAATATCAAATGCAAGAGAGAAAATCACAGGTGTCTCTCTTACCGTATGAGATTACAGTTTACCTCTCACTGTGGCAGCAGCGTCTGTTGGAGGGCCCTACTCTTCTGGCAATTTCAGGATGAGTATTAAACTGTGACCCGCCTGAAAAGCAAAGTCACAGCTCAGCTCTCAATCACGGAGCCAATCCTTCAGCAACAATGCCACCGAGACAATTCAATACCTTTAGAAGGCTAAAGGACATTTGGGGATGAATGAAGACAAAAGTAGTATCAACAGATACTTTCTGGGATATCATATTTGAAGGTTTCTTTTGGTGTATAAGGTTTAGGTTTAAAAATGAGGAGAGGAGAGAAACTTCCCATAACCTAAGCATGTGCACATGGTGTGCCCTAAATAGACCATCTTTGTCCAAATGCAAACTCAAAAAAGTATATTTATTGCAACAGCATTAGATTATAAATAAAGTACATGTGCATATGTCCTTCTACTTTGCAGTTCCTGTCGACCTAAAAGCAAGCGTCCATCCCGTTGAAGTGTCCCTGGAGCAGAGAGGACTGCTGTTAGTTTATATGTGTGTGTGTGTGTGTGTGTGTGTGTGTGTTTTCTCAAAAGCCCCACATCTTTTAGGTTTTTTAAATAACTTCAGTTTTGTGTCATTTTCCCTCAGCGGCAAATTAACGAAGCAAAAGTTCTATTACTAGGGAAAAATCGCCGTTCATTCTGTGAACTCTAAAAATAGGTTTCAAGATCAGTAATGCCGTTTATGTCAAATCCCTACCCTACCTATGCTATGTAACTTAAAGGTAGTATAATCAGATACTTTTTGCCTCTTTTTAGGTGTCAGGATTCGTTGGGTTCTGGTTTCAGAATGATGAAGACAGTTGGAGAACAGTTAGATACTAAACAGGATGTAGGCTCTACAGGATGATTATTTCCCTTGGCAACTATCATGTTTTTCCCAGATGTACAGATTTTTAGTCATTCCATTATGATATGGCTTTAAAAATAGTACAGATAGCTGCCGTAAATGGAGCATGCTCCAAGACAACCTCTAGGTTTGGGCTGAGCCCCGAATGTTTACAACATCTGGCTCCGCACCGGCGGATGCGACTATTTCCCCTTTAAAAACACAAAGTATTCAAACATTAGATTCATTTAAAGCAGATACTGGCAGTAAATAGGACCACCTTACCATATTGGAGTCATTAAAATAACATATCAATGCTAATAGTGACTCAGCTTCATAAACCAGAGTTTGATATTTTTTTACTGTACAACTACCTTGAAATTGCATGTTGGGTAAACAGTAAAACTGACCAGCAGAATACACTAAAACACACACACACACACACACACACAGAGACATTAACCTAGGGGGAGTTCATGTTTTAATTGCTGACACTATACCTTCTGGCTCTCTGAAGCAAATGGGTCCCTTTGCAGGATACATAATCCATTATCATAAATCAGATGCACCAACACAGACAGGTGCTGCATGAATAATTAAAGGTCGGTACATTAGCACTTGTGTGGAGGTATGTGTTTGAGCCGGCATCATTGAACAGGCTAAAAGCACTGCAAAACCCCTCCATCCACATTAAACAGCTTAATGCTTTGCACTACAGACGGAAATGATGTACAAGTTAGAAAGAGGAAAGCGACCTCACCATCCTCCCCCTCGGAATGTAACCAAAACGGAGAGGTCTGAAAGAAGAGGAGTATCCATGGGATAGATTCAGCTCGGAGCAGTGTTCGTCCTCTGTTTGGCTGTGTGTGGTCCTATCTCTTGTGGTTGAGCTAGTAGCCTTCTCTGAACCTGAGTGAGGGAGCCAGGTTAGCCTGACTCTGTGATGGAGAGTCCAGGGAGCTGGAGGCAGAGCAAGCAGAAGGTCTGCTCAAGCAAGCGGGGTTTAGGACTACGGATCTCCATTCTAACATTAATTACACTTGAGGCAAATTCACTTGGATTTGTGCCCAGTAAAAGATAAGCTTTTACTGCAGCCAAGGCGAGAGAGGAGCCTGAGAGGAGGGAGAGATACTCTTGATACTGCCCTGTTTGGCTCGCAGTGGTTCTTTTATCACAGAAAGTTTCGTGGCCTCTGATGCCACGTGTGTGGAATTCAATCAACCCACACTTTACGTAACACTTGGGAAAGGCTTCTCCAAGTGCAAAACTGCCTGATAGACCAGCGACAAACTATTACCGATGACATATAGGACCAAAGTGTCATGGTGAATTTGGATAGATTTTAGATGCTGAAGTTGATTTGACAATTAGTTGAACAATTTTCGTTATCCAATTATCGTTGTGCTATTTATCAACTCTACTCATTTTTATTTATATGGCACTTTTCCTGCAAGCATGCAGCCCAAAATGCTTCACAGAGTCAAATTTAAACTCAGATGAAAACTAAAAAGAAGACTGAATTACAAAAAAATAAGCAAGACTAAAAAGAACAATGAAACATGTTAAAATAAATAAATAAAACCAAGAATAAAAATAAACACCAGGACTAAAAATGATATAAAAACCAATGATTAACACTCTTAAATTGAGGCTATAAGATTACTCCAAATTAAAGTAAAAATACCATACATTGTCTCCTTCTCAAATGTGGAAAATGTAATGTTTTCTTTGTTTTATTTGAATGTAAATTGATTATCTTTGGATCCTGGACTGTTGGTCAGACAAAGCAAGCCATCTGAAGATGTCACCTTGGGCTTTGAGAAGAAATTGTATTGACAAAATGATGACTCGGTTCATTATAAAATAATTACTATTTGTTAGTGCTGTCAGAAATATCACTTTTCTAAATTAGTTAGAAAGTACAAACAACAACCATTTAAAAATATACATCACATTTATTTGTACTGACACCAAGAGTTGTCTTCGTCTATTGATGTGTTCGAGCACTACAGGTAAGAACCTGTTTCCTATCTCCATACATCCAACAGTCAACAAACTGTATCACCAAGCATTGCTTAATCACTACCAAAAAACAGAGTTTGACATAGCTGACACACACCACTGTGTTTTTCTCTAAAGGTAACACAATGTACAAAAAGCAAGTCTGGAAATAGTAAGATTCTTGGTTCCATAAAAAAACTTTTTCTCCTCAATGTGTGAATAAGAAAACAATGCACTTATCTCTACTGAGCTTCTGCTGCATTGCTTGTTAGGCAGCCAAGGGGTAAATTGCAGATAAGTAATGAAAAGAAACAGGCCGGCTGATCCCTGTATTACTACCACAGCAGCTTTCAAGGAATTGTTCATGCTCTGTAGAGCCCCAGAGCTGTAGGAGCCGTCTGGAAGTGGTTAGATGCCAGTCAATGAGGGGAACACATGATTAAATGATGAAACAAAATCTTTCCACACAATGTACACTACAGTACAACACTACCGTGATGTTGGAAAGAACTGTGCAAATCAAATGTCCAGGGCCTCAAACGAAACAGGGAAGGATGAACTCTGAAGAACCGCATGATAACTGGCAGACTCAACCCCCCTTTGGCAGGCCTTGGGGCCCCTTTGGGATGGGGAAGGCCAAAGCAGGCAGGCAGTCAGAGGGAATAAGGGAGCGAAAGACTGGTGGCTCCCTCCATGGAAATGAGGATGGCACAGTGGCGTCACCAGGAAGCTGAAGGCACCAGAAGAACCAGGAGCAGTGCTGTCCATGTTAGGCTCTGTGGCAGGCAGTGCACTGAGCACTGGTTGCTTTTTGCTCGAACACCTAAGAGAAAGGAAGGGGTTAAAATTCAAATATTTCTGTTTAGTACACTTACATGTAGTACACTGTGTACAATGTGTACTCACTTGTGTAGTGCATACATTTCGACGGGGTAGTGTTTCTAAAATCGCGCACGGCCGTTATTCACTGACCGGAAATGACCAGAATTTCTTGTCTTGTCTGTTTAAAGGTGCAGTAAGCAATGATGTGCAAAGATTGCTGATATTTGAACTCAAATGCCAAACGAATACAAACACCCCCCTTCAGAAGCTTCCAGACAGCCCACACAGAAACTAGAGAGTTATTATATTTTGCAAGCACATTATATTACATTTTATGTATCATATTACGCGGCTCGGGCCACGCCAGAAACGCGTGCATGCTAGAAATATGACACAAATACATTTAATAAATGACATTATGATGTTTGAAAGTCTCTAGGTTTACAGTAAATGTAATTTCAAAAATAAATAATTATCGATTTTCAAATATTGCACCTGTCAATACAGAATGAAATATTCTATAGCCTATTTTGCTGTCAATACTGCTGATGTTGTCTTTGCTCTCTCAACTTCTGCACTCTGTGCGCGCTCTACTCTTCACACAATCGCTCAAATTTTCACAGCGTTACAAGTGTGCCACAAAACCAACCAAACGGAGAATTAAAGGTCAATTCTGATTGGCTGTTTGTCTCCAACTAGATTGCAAGTAGCAGGAAACGCATATCTACGGGGGAACAGTCTGCAACACCTGCATTGATTCCCCAGCAAGGGGTATTTCTGATGTTGCCAGGGGGTACTTGGAAAGATTGTGGAGCAGCTTAAAGGACAATTCCAGCGCAAAATGAACCTAGGGGTTAATGACATATGTGTACCGAGTTGAACGCTCTCTGGGATCTGTTTTCATGCTAATCGAATGTGTCTGTAGCTTGAAAGTAGCTACCGCAAACCGGGGGTTAGCTGCTAACGCTAGCTTTCGGGGCACAGGGTAAATCACTATTTCTACACCACTAACAAGGCTCAAAATAGCACCACACTTAAACGGTAGCATAAGTAAGTGTACAGACAGTTTATTACAAAGATAGATTATAAAGACAGTAGCGTTAATGTTTACATGCGGCCGCCATCTTGGATAACAGTCATGACCAGTCGAACGACGAATGCCGTGCAACCAGTAACCAGTAACATAGCTCAAACACGGCGTTTGTGATTCGGAGAGAGAGTTGTGGAAATTGACTGCACTCAGGCAGTAGTATACTTCATGTTAAACATAAAAATATACTGATTTGATTACAGCAAAGACAACATCGGCAGTATTGATGGCAAAATAGGCTACAGAATATTTCGTTCTGTATTGACAGGTGCAATATTTGAAAATCGATAATTATTTATTATTTATTTTTAAAATTACATTTACTGTATATCTGCATTTATGTCAAAACCTAGAGACTTTCAAACATCAAAATGTAATTTATTAAATGTATTTGTGTCAAAATGACATATAAACATCTTTTCCTATTCTATTTTGCCTGGAAACGCTTCCAACATGCTTGCTTGTCGCGTGAAAAATAGGCATGGGTCCTATTTCTAGCATGCACGCGTTTTCGGCGTGGCTCGAGCTGCGCCTGAGAAGTGCGTGTCACGCAGGCAGTGTGCAAGCTCTAACCTGTTAAAACGCCCATATTATGCTCATTTTCAGGTTCATAATTGTATTTTAAGGTTGTACCAGAATAGGTTTACATGGTTTAATTTTCAAAAAACACCATATTTTTGTTGTACTGCACAGCTCTCTCTCACTGCTGCAGATCCTCTTTTTACCTGGTCTCTGTTTTAGCTACAGAGTGAGACCTCTTTTCTTCTTCTGTACTATCTTTGATTGCACTTGCACATGCAGTAGCTCAGATGTAGATCATGTCAGCTAGCTAGCTCCATAGACAGTAAAAGAAAGGCTGTTTCTCCAACTTCGGTCAGTTACAAGGCAGGATTAGCTGGGAGACTTCTAAATGAGGGCGCACATGTAAGTAGTTCTTTTGTATATTATGGTGAACTTGTGTGTGTTGTAGCAGTGCTTTGCTATTGAGAACGAGGTAGCATGCTAGCGTTAGCATTAGAGTTAGCATGCTAACGGTTGCGGTTAGCCAGCTTGTTTCAGCTTGTGACGTCACAACGCCATGCAGCCAGTGTGCAGGGGCCCTCATGCTGTGAAAATTTGAGCGAGTGTGTCAAGAGTCGAAGAGTGAAGAGGTTGAGAGTGAGGGAGACATGACCGGAGCGCAGCAGTGTCTACCTGCGCGCAGAGTTTTTGAGGAGCGCACATGAGTAAACTGCGTGAGCGGGGTTATTACTAGTGCTGTCAGTTAACTGCGTTATTAATGGCGTTAACGCAAACCCATTTTAACGGCGTAAATTTTTTTATCGCGAGATTAACGTTCTTTTTGGCCTTGCAAACTTTGTAGTTTTTTTCACATGCTGTTGCAACAACTAGTAACGTTAGAAAAACTACAACACCACACCGGAACTAGCTAGACCGGAAACAAAACAAGAGGCACGCCGCACACACTTGTTTGGGCTTGTGAGCCGGCCAAAGAGTAGTAGGCTAACGTTACGTTTTGAGTGGATGGGGAGCACGAGACGCGGAAATGTATGCCAATAAGATTCTGAATGGAAAGTTTACTTTAAAAAAGTTGCCAAATGGTTCCATTGACAAGACCAAAGTGATCTGTGTGTTTTGTCGTTGTGAACTGAGGTATCATCGCAGCACGTCCAGTCGAAATACCACTTGATGGCCAAGCACACAGCTGATGCGAATTCTCCGCCCCCTCATCAAAGCCAGGCGACAATGGATGACTTCAGACAGAAGCACATTTGCACAAAGCAAGCCGATCCACTTTTCCATGTTGATAAGAGCATTAAAATGAGAAAAAATAATGGGAGAAAAAAAGAAATCAAGGGACATTTAGAATAGATAAAAATGTGAGATTAATTGCGATTAATTGCAAGTTAACTATGACATTAATGCGATTAAATATTTTAATCGTTTGACAGCACTAGTTATTATTGCAGGTTAATATGGATAATAGCAAATATGCAAATACATTTATTGAGCACGGACTAGGTTTTTGTTTTCTCTTTTTGCGAGTGTTAATTTTTGTTCAAAATGTAATGTAGTGGCCAAAATATAGTTCCATGTGCTCAAAACATACAGTTACTCGCTCAGGAATGAGGCACACATACAGTATAACTCCATATTACTATACCTTTAATGGTAAATTGCAGCCGGGCGGGGCATTTCCGCCACCTGTAAATGTTGACCGCCGGCTTGTTTTCTCTCTAACTGGCGGCAGTTAAGTGCTACTTATTGAAAAAAACACATGTATATATTACATTTGTATAGATCCGTTTTTTCCGTTTCAATAGTAACCGCTGCAGCTCCCTCGCCTGCCGTTTTCACAAGTTTGAAAATACGTTGGTGGTCCCGTGGCGTCTGCTCCGTAGCAAATATGCCAATCGCTGAGTGTCTGGCGATCCACACTCAACATTTTGGCCGCTTTGAGTGCACCATCCCGGCAGATTATCGGGCCGTTTTTTTGGCAGTTTGCAGATTATCTGTATCAGCGTTTTATTTGCCTGATAACCGATAAAGTAAATTAATTAAAAGGTCCGCTACTTTGGCTCGGCTACAGCTCTGTGTCTGTCCCTCTGCTTCGGTTTCACTCACCACTCTGACTTAATGTCCCGTCCACAACACTATCTGACTATCTGTTAATGGAAATTATGTTCAAAGTTTCTAATCTATTAAATAATTGCTCAAACCCATTTTAAAAAAGTTTTGTGTTAGTAGTATGTAACATTCCAAAATCTAATTTTCATTGTAAATGCATATCGGTTCCAAATATCGATTATCATTAACTACTAATAATCGGTATCGGCATCGGCCTTGAAAAACCAGTATCCCTATTCAAAATAGCAAGTGTAAGAACAGAAGTGCACGATTTGAGACACAGCATCAATACTGATGAGAACAAAGCTGCTAAAAAAAAAATGCCGGAACTGTATTCATTTTCATTTTTAATAACTCCATTGATCTTTTGAATGAATTGGTCTCAATGTGTTTGGAGCTGAGACAAAATAGTCCTTATTTTGTTTTTGCTTAAGAAAAAATGACAGTGAAGGAAAACAGAGACAAGGAAGGAAGAAAACAGCAATCCATTGCCCTAAAAAGCTGGCTGGTAATGTCACACACTTTCTGTTCGTCCAGTTGCTTTGAAGTTAATTGGCTGTGCAAGAGTAGGAAGGTTTGTGTGGGCGATGTAATTAAAACAGTATTAGCCAAAGAAAACTTGGCTCGCACAACAGCTGCGGTGACTCAATTAAGGGCAGAACATAAGATCGCTACAAAGAGAAGACAAGCTTGTGCATAGAGATTGGGTTTCAGAGGTTCAACGGGTGTGGCTGAGAGGGGAGGATACTATCCAGCCTTGAGCTTACCGGAGGAGGTGACCACTCGGACCTGGGAGCTGAGCGCTCCCTCTCCTCCTTCGCTGAGGGCGCGCACCTCGATGATGTAGGTGCCTCCCTCTGGCAGTGAGAGCATGGTGGAAGGGTTGATGGTTCTGGTCACCTGGTTGTGGCCTCTGCCCTCCTGCTTCAGCAACACCTGAAGGACACGTGCACATAGCCACTTTAAGTTTACATGTATTACAGTTCATACTTATGGAAGAGGATTAGGGCCACATGTGAAAAAATTTATTTGAGTTCTGAGTAGGGTTGGGTATCTTTTGGGTTTTTTCCGATACCGGTGCTAAGACGATACTTTTAAAATGGTGCCGGTGCCTGAACCGATGCCTTTAAAAAGATTTAAAAAAAATATGTATATATTTAAAAAAGAAAAAAGGAGCACAAAAAGACAGTCGGCAACATTTAAGAATGGCTTGTTTATTGCTAAGGCCATATGGTCAAAATTAAATGATTTATTAAAAATGTAATAACAATAACTTCTTTCACCAGTAAATTGCTGGTAAACGACAAAAACAACCACTAGATGGAAGAAAGGGTATTTTACAATAACTTTGAATGCACCACGAGGCTGGCGAGGCAGGTTTCAAGTGACGCACCGTCTGTGTTGTTTTTCCGACAACGGCAGCTGCAGAATGTTACGTCTCCGTGTTGGAATCCTCTACAGTGAAACACAGTCACACCGTTTAACATGAGCTGTCAGCATTTTAACTGTGTTAAATCCAGCTGCTAGCTAACGGTAGGCTAACGTTACTTGCTGCCAAGTGTATTATGTTAACTAGCGTCACATGCAGTGATGCTTCTGTTGCCTCTAACGTCCGTTTTGGAGCATCAGAGGGCAGCGCTGGCATTTCAGCAGCACCGAAATGAGGCACCGAAATCCGCGTTATTATTTGGTCCGGTAGATACCGGTTGTTAAGGCATCGTGCTGTATAAGCACCGGGTTTCGGTACCCAACCCTAGTTCTGAGTTTAAAGTCAGAATTTTCTGCCTTTTTTCTCAGAATTCTGACTTTGTTCTCAGAATTCAGACTTTAAACTCAGAACTCAATAATGTTTTGGGGCCGTAATCCTCTTCCGTACATACTTGTTTTTTCCTTAAACAGTAATACTGTAGCTAAATGGGAGGAGTTATTTCTCCTTATGTTAGGTGAGATGAGCAACTAAATATCTGGTTCTTTAAACACAAAGTCAAAGTTACAAGACTTTGTGCATGCTAATGTTGTAAAAACTATGATTACAAAGGGCATTACAGTTAAAAATGTCCCATCACTGAGATTTGTCATCACATTTTGTTGTATGCTGATAACTGATAGCTGGCTGAAGCTAAGGTTTATACTTCAAAGTAGCCTCATAATATATTCAACAGTTTATATTTGTTCACTTTATGGATTATGGATCAATGCTAGAAAAGGCCATAACATAAACCTAAAGCATTATTAAATGATCCAGGAGAATCCTGTGTTTCTATTTAAAGTGGTAAAAAAATACTTCTGGAACTAGTGGCTCCTCTCAATTAGCAAATGTATAGCCTTTGCATGAATGTTTTTATGTGTCTTAAAGTCGTGAAATTGAAGAAACGTGACTTTAGAGAGTGACCATTACCATGTACCCGATGACATCCGATTCATTGTCTGTAGCCTTCACTGGGTCCCAGTTTAAAGACACGTTGTTGCCCTCCTGGATCCACATGAGGTTTGTTGGCGGCTGAGCAGGAGCTGAGAAGAGAACGCAACACTCTGGGTGCAAATTCAAACAGACTTTTAAACAAAGTTTTAACCAACTAGGTCAATTACTACCCATTTACAAGGGAGTATAGAGGGAACTTAACAGGTAGCCTGTATTCCATATATAGTATTACATGATTAGAGTCAGTGCTGTACTCACGGGACTTCCTGGTGTTCGCTGTGACAGCAGCAGTGGCAGGACCCTGGCCGATGCTGTTGAAGCCTTTTACACTGATGAGATACAGACTGTTGCCCTCTAGTCCTGTCAACACCATTGATGTTTCGTTTTTCACAGTTCTTTGTTTTTTCCCCGACTCTTCCTGCTCCATGTCTTTCCAGTAGCTGACCTGTTAACACAAATTAATGACTCTAACTCCGTGCACAAAGAACACAGTACACACGCTTGTGCAACATGTCAGATACTGTATGCAAATGTACATGTGTGCACTAGGGCTGCAACGAACGATTATTTTCTGTCGTGTGGTTTGGTTGTTTGGTTTATAAAATGCCCAAAAATGGTGAAAAATGTGGATCAGTGTTTCCCAAAGCCCAAGATGACGTCCTCAAATGTCTCGTTTTGTCCACAGCTCAAAGATATACAGTTTACTGTCACAGAGGAGTGAAGAACCTAGAAAATATTCACATTTAACAAGCTGGAATTAGAGAATTCTTTACTTTTTTTAATCATAAAAAAGACAAATCTGTTATCAAAATAGTTGGGGATTAATTTATTAGTTGAAAACTAATCGATTAATCAATTAATCATTGCAGCTTTGGTGTGCACACAAGCACACAATTCCCAAGCACCTCATATCCTCTTGGTCTTCCGGGGCCCGGATTGGGCGGTTTCCAAGTGACCCTAATTTCTGATGAAGAAATGCTGTACGCTTTCACATCAGACGGTGCATCCCTCGGCTCTGTGAAACGAGTCAAAATGGTGACAATCATGAAATGCGGAAAAACATTTCCTCTGTACTTACAAAATCAACGCAACCACAAATATGAACTCACCCCCCTCCGCAGAGTGGATGATGACAACTTTGCTGAACGGCCCGTCCCCCTTATTGTTGTACACTCCCACCTTCACTTCAAACGGGGTAAGAGGAGGAAAGGTCTCGTCTCTGTATTTGTACGTAGTAGAGTCCGCTGAAGTCACCATCTTCTCCTTCCAGCCTCTGGTTCCGTTGGCACGAAATGCAACGATATACCCAAAGCCCTCACCATTTTGGAACTCCTCGGATACAGGCTAAACATATCGGAAAGAAAGAAACAATCATCCAAAAGCAATGGTGGAAGAAGTATTCAGATCCTTTACTTCAGTAAAAATACTACTACCACACTGTCAAAATACTCTGCTACAAGTAAAAGTCCTGCATGCAAAATGTTACTTAAGTAAAAGTATGTAAGTATGATCAGGAAAATGTACTTAAAGTATTAAAAATAATAATAAATAATTAAAAATAAAAGCACTCAATTCAGAAAAATGGCCTCTTGCCAATTCATTTTCTGTCGATCGTCTAATTGATTCACCAACTGATCGTTTCAGCTGTACTTGTATGTATTGTAAGGTGGTTTAATTTATTATAAAACATCGTATTTTATAAACTACTTGTGTTTTGTGTGAAAAAAACAAACATCTTAATCTGTAAAGTAGCTAAAGCTGTCAGATTAATGTGGGGGAGTAAAAAGTACAATATTTTTCTCTGAAATGTAGCGGAGTAGAAGTAGAAAGTGGCACTAAAAGAAAAGACTCAAGTAAAGTACCTCAAATTTGTATTGAAGTACAGTACTTGAGTAAATGTACATAGTTACATTCCACCACTGTCCAAAGTGTCTTTCACTGAGATTGAATGCAAACCTGGTTTATGTGTAATAGCACCAGTACTGTACAGCTCCTTGACTGAAGGTGCATTATTTGCAAATGTTCTCATTTCAATAACCACTTCGGCCCAAACAAGGCTCTCATTGAAAAAACATTTTCCTCTATGGTAGTCCCGTAACCAGCTCTCAATTTCCTACCCATTTACTGTTACTGTCTGCCAGTGTTAATAAAGATGCAGTCAGTCTGGAGTAATGGAAACAAATCATATCTGGCTCAGTTGTGCCCATTATGTAGCTATTTATCTTTCCATGTCTGACAGGAGGATTTTTCAGACACAGGTTTTATGTGCTGGCTTCAATGCCAATCTGTGGTTTTCCTGAAGTGGTGAAACTGGGAGCCACAGCTGCTCACCGCGCTTAATCAAATCAAAGGCCAATTCATTAAGTGAGCTAGAATTTAATTAAAAGATGAGCTGCAGGGATTAAATCTTTCTAAATTTAATAAATCACAAACACCTGTACACCTATTTTTGGCAACAGAAACTCTGCACGCCGTAATGTGTTGATTTGCATAGGCTTCAGAGTAATATTGTCCCCTAAAGGCATCCCCCAAATTAGACATCTATTCTACAGAGTTGGTGGTAGATGAAGATGTAGTTCACGTTTCATTCAACAACGACCAATCACCTTGACTAATTACAGGAATAATCAGTGAAAATGAATTAGCTTCCATCAAAGTTACTGTCAGAGCTGGCAATGCTTTTAAAGCCATGAGAAAAAAAAAAAAAAAATAGCATGAACTAATTAGCTAGTTAAGTCTAGAAACACTTGCGGGTTTGGGAATTGAGACAGTCACAGATAAGTGAGGACCCAGTGTGAGAGGGCTGATCTAACTGAGGTACGTCTTGTGGATGGAATTGTGGGGCCTGCTGGGCTCAGTGGCAATGACTGTGGGGGCATCACTAATGGTCCTCCCAATGGCTCCCAGAGAAAATGCATTCTCTCACCGTCGACTCTAATGAGATGGCTGAATGAAGCTGCGGAGACTGTTTAGTCATTCATCCTGCTTATTACCCTGCCCACCATGGCCGTCCAGGCTCCCACAACTCTCCACAGATGATTGGAGAGGCAGAACTGCCATGCGCTCACATGCCTCGACTGCCAAAAAGGCCTAACATTCCTGCTCCGTCGCCTTCAATATCCATCTCCATTGATCACTGACGAAGTCCTGATTTATTTCCACGAGCATTTAGCAGAAATGAGAAGAAATAGGGCAGAGCTAAAACGACTTAAATTGGCAAGTGCGTAAAGGAGGACACTGCATCTAAGAGGAGCGTCTCAGCATTGTCCTGCGATGCTCTTGAAAACTGACAAACTTATTGATGGGTGACCAATTATTCTCGCCCAAAATGGGCAGAGAAGAAACCATATTTTTGTGGTACTTTCATTTTGGTTCACTCTGTACTTCAGAAGTGATTGGATCTGATCTGCAAAAATGTCTGAATAAAAACGGACTAGATAATCAAACTCACACGCTCAGTTTAATGAGGTTGCAGAAACAAACTGTTCCAATCATGGAAGTTTGTTACTGAAAAGCTGCAGATATACAGTTATTATATAGAGTCCTTAAAAAAGAAATGGTATCACTAAGAATCACTTTTTGTAATTACTCAAATTAATGCATGGCTTAAAGTGACTCTTTATTAGGGTTTAATGTCCAACCAAGCACCAATCATGGTTTTGTGTAACTTTTAGTCTCCCTTGATTGTTCTTCCAACATGGGGTCCTGCATTTATTTATGAGGCGGTCTTCACTGGGTTATACTTGCTCCTCTAATGACACTCTTTACATAGTATAACTCTCATTTATAAACAGGAAACGATCTACCACCAAACACCATCCCATCTGGAATGGACATTATCCCCCATAATGTGCCAGTGAGGGGCACTTCTCCTCATGTGAAGGTTATCTTCCCAGTGGCAGTTGGGCTCCCATACTTAATAACTACAAGAATAACTGTCAGTTGCTTCCACATCTGTTCACTGTTCCCCTGTTAATATACCCTTCAACTGATCTCAATTGCAAATTCTCAGCATTGCTCATAGTAATTCTGTACATGCTGTGCCCTGAACCTGGCTGAGAGCCAAGCTGTCCACTTGGAAACAGTTCACACAAATATTCTCTTTACTTGGTGGGACAGTTAGTACGGTTTGTACAACCATTGTCAAGAATTACAATTACAAAGAGATATTCATACATATACCTGGATTCATTGGAAACGACTCTGAGATTCAAGGTTAATCATCATTGTGCCTCTCTGCTGGGACCAACAACATCTTAATCACTGGCCTGGCTGATGCAGCTCTGTGTAATACACGGCCCAGCTGGCCTTCTTTGAGCTTTGTCAGCAAATTCTGCAATCGTGACAAAGTTGTGCCCTCAAACTCTAAGACCCTGGATGGTTAAACAACATTTCCAACAGAAGAAATGTGAGCCTGTTTAAAATGCAATGAGCTGTGATCCTGGGGTTGTGCTATTGTTAATGATGAAGCAGGAGTATTTGCCCTGCTTGTAATGACAATCTGCAAAACTAACACTTGGACACAAAGCTCTTTAAATCTTAAAATCACGAGAGCCAATGACAAGAAAACACAATGTACATAATACAGTGGGGCAAGTATTTAGTCAGCCACCACAAAAGATGAGCGGCCTGTAATTTTCATCATAGGTACACTTCAACTATGAGAGACAAAATGAGAAAAAAAATCCAGAAAAATCACATTGTAGGATTTTTAATGAATTTATTGGCAAATTATGGTGGAAAATAAGTATTTGGTCAATGACAAAAGTTCATCTCAATACTTTGTTATATACCCTTTGTTGGCAAATGACCGAGGTTAAATGTTTTCTGTAAGTCTTCACAAGGTTTTCACATACTGTTGCTGGTATTTTGGCCCATTCCTCCATGCAGATCTCCTCTAGAGCAGTGATGTTTTGGGGCGGTCGCTGGGCAACACGGACTTTCAACTCCCTCCAAAGATTTTCTATGGGGTTGAGATCTGGAGACTGGCTAGGCCACTCCAGGACCTTGAAATGCTTCTTACGAAGCCACTCCATTGCCCGGGCTGTGTGTTTGGGATCACTGTCGTGCTGAAAGACCCAGCCACGTTTCATCTTCAATGCCCTTGCTGATGGAAGAAGGTTTTCACTCAAAATCTCACGATACATGGCCCCATTCATTCTTTCCTTTACATGGATCAGTCGTCCTGGTCCCTTTGCAGAAAAACAGCCCCAAAGCATGATGTTTCCACCCCCATGCTTCACAGTAGGTATGGTGTTCTTTGAATGCAACTCAGCATTCTTTCCTTTCCAAACACGACGAGTTGAGTTTTTACCAAAAAGTTCTATTTTGGTTTCATCTGACGTTCTCCCAATCCTCTTCTGGATCATCCAAATGCTCTCTAGCAAACTCCAGACGGGACTGGACATGTACTGGCTTAAGCAAGGGGACACGTCTGGCACTGCAGGATTTGAGTCCCTGGCGGCATAGTGTGTTACTGATGGTAGCCTTTGTTACTTTGGTCCCAGCTCTCTGCAGGTCATTCACTAGGTCCCCCCGTGTGGTTCTGGGATTTTTGCTCACCGTTCTTGTGATCATTTTGACCCCACGGGGTGAGATCTTGCGTGGAGCCACGGATCAAGGGAGATTATTAGTGGTCTTGTATGTCTTCCATTTTCTTATAATTGCTCCCACAGTTAATTTCTTCACACCAAGCTGCTTACCTATTGCAGATTCAGTCTTCCCAGCTTGGTGCAGGTCTACAATTTTGTTTCTGGTGTCCTTTGACAGCGCTTTGGTCTTGGCCATAGTGGAGTTTGGAGTGTGACTGTTTGAGGTTGTGGACAGGTGTCTTTTATACTGATTACAAGTTCAAACAGGTGCCATTAATACAGGTAACGAGTGGAGGACAGAGGAGCCTCTTAAAGAAGAAGTTACAGGTCTGTGAGAGCCAGAAATCTTGTTTGTTTGTAGGTGACAAAATACTTATTTTCCCGAGGAATTTGCAAATAAATTCATTAAAAAGCCTACAATGTGATTTTCTGGATTTATTTTCCTCATTTTGTCTCTCATAGTTGAAGTGTACCTATGATGAAAATTACAGGCCTCTCTCATCTTTTTAAGTGGGAGAACTTGCGCAATTGGTGGCTGACTAAATACTTTTTTGCCCCACTGTATGTAAACTGCATCCACAGAGGATCTGTCCATAGTCAATATTTTAAGTCAATCTGAGATTTGTATTGTTTGAATAGGCTATATTTGTTATACCAATATATTCTTTGCCGCTGCCATGCCTTTATTTCCCTTGGGACCAATACAGTTAAATCTTTATCTCATACAGGTGCTTCCTCTTTACAATAAACCACTTCAACCTCTGATCCTGTGGAAAAGCATCCTGCCCAAGTGGACTAAAGCACTTTCCTGTCTGGTTGGCTCCCTAGTTGGAACTACAAATGTTCTAATACCATTTTCTCCTTCCCAATACCGATTCCTGAATTTGCGTATCAGCCGTTACCGATCCGTTACCACTGCATTAAAAATAACTAAATATATATATATATATATATATATATATATATATCATTTTTAATTTTTTAACAGCTGTATACTACTGACCATGTATGGATGTGCTATGATTGCTATCATTGTTCATATGGCCTGGCTCAGGTTACAGAGAATGAATGCCAAAGAACTTTATTTTATTATCTACTAAGTCATAACTTTAAAATAATATGAACTACTTTAGAGTAGATTTTTTTTTTCGGAGGTAATTATGTGATATCAGATTGGTGCATAAACTCACATACTCGCGATACCCAATCCAGCATTTTAGGCAGAATGGGAGGCATTTCTGATACTCGTATCGGCATCGGAACAACTCTAGTTGGAAAAGTTGAAAGCCTTTCTTCCAGGCTCAACATGCTCAAAGAACATGCACAGAGAATTACATTTTAATGAAAGCAAGTCAGAGAAAATCACGTAGAATACTGCAACAGATGGGCCTACCATGGCCTGCCTCTCAAATGGAAGAAAGGTCACTTTGCTCTAATGACGTGCGCTAACCTGAGCACCCCTCACACCTCACAAGTGGTGTGAGGGGTATCCTGGTATCAGATTGCTGTGCAGACTGCAACATCCACCTCTGTGTGTTATCCCACTGGATAACACACAGGTGTTATCCAGTGGGATATAATGTGCATCTCTCTTTCCCTTTTCTATCAGAAGGGTCACAGCTTCCTGGGAGTTCAGAGCATCAACACCTGGGTTATTCTATCTTTGTTTCTACAGCTGTGTAGCTGAGCTGTTTGTCTGCTGGAAACAGTGGAGACGTCACAGTATCAAACAACTGTGTGTGTGCTCCCGTTATCAGCTGAGTGTATATTTTTTTCAACCAGCAACGCATTAAGACATTAACATGTAAGGAACACTGACTACAGTAACTAATCAGACTGAAGCTTATATCTCAACCACCAAACTGTGCTCAAGGCAACAATTTAGACAGTTTTTAACATTAACATTTAGAACATAACCAGCTTGTCTCTTACCTAATACACTGTTTTTGGACTATTACCGGTATGGAGTCTTTGTCCATACAACAAAATTTGTTTACTGTTGGGAGTTACTTTTGGTTGTTTTGGGGGTTTGTTCGGTGTTGACACATTGAAGAAACCAGATTTCAAAGCGGACAATTGGATAAAAACACAAAAATATAAATGAGAAAAATCACAGTCAAGAACACCGGCCAAGATCTACTTGGACATTTGATGCAAATAATTTTTCAGCCAAGAAAAACACTATTATAAATGTATTATTTGTTTTTCATTAAAATCTAAAAAAAGAGTCTATGAATCAATCAAGTTTCTGCTGAATTTCCCCCCCAGAAAGACCTACTGTAAGCCACACTGAGTGTTTGAAAAAATGAAATGTAAAATATGTTATCAACAGTTGTCTGAGTTTAGATAATGCCAAACTCCTACGTTAACTCTGTTCCTTAAATACTCCAGCAAATCGCTCAATACCTCTGTCCTCCTACCTTGAAGAACTAAGACTATTCTCACCATTTTTCCCCTTGAGTCTGCATCTTTCTGTTGTTGTTTTAATGAGATCCCACTGTGATGGTTCGGGGAATAGGATGCAGGTCCCCGGCACACACTGAGTCAAACTGCAGCTACTCCTCATATCTCCCCTCAAGTGAATGCAGCTGGCTGTAAACTAATGCAATCATCTGTAAAACTTTAAAATCATTAAGCCGTTTCCTTCAAGCTTATGGACCACAAGGACTAGCGTTGTCCATCAACCGTGCTTTACCCCCCTTAATAATGTCTGACAAGTATTCCCAGGCAACAAAAAGTGAAGGTTTTTAATAAATGGCACATGGAGTAGCAACTTCTACATGATTATTAAGTCACATTCACATGAAGGATTTATTACTTAGTGACAGTTTCATTTCTAAGGGAACAATGGCGGAGCTGTTTCAGCATGGATGTTTAAGGGGAACCTTGTTTCAGCGGGCTTGTTTTCACTCTTGGATTTTCACACTGAATCTCAACCTGCGGGTTTAGAAATGTTCTTAGCAGCGGGTGGCTGATGATAACTTCCCTTAACATACACATTTATTATCACATTTTTAATCTTGGTGAGTAATACTTTCTCAAGATTAATGACGAATATTTACACCCTATAGGTCCATTCCCACATTTAATCATGTACAAATCCTAAAAATTATCATTCTGTGCTTTAATGCTGGGGTTTTCGATATTGCAGACACTGCTCTTTTTCAGAGGGTCACACGCAGGAAAGGTTGAGAAACACTGGCTTACAGGATCAAAATGAACTCATAAATCACATGATGACAAATCAGCATTTATGTTTATTATGCTCTGTATATATATATATATATTATCTCAACTTGTTCCTTCTTCAATCTGGCCTGAAGGATTTCAGCATGCCTATTATTATCATCAGTGTGATACTACAGATTACTGTAAACCTGCTCTAAAGGTGGGCGAGTTTATTTTGTTTCGGATAACAGCGACGGTGAACTTCACTGCAGACAGTGATGTGGTTGAGCCCAAGATTAAAGGACTGACGGGACTTTCCATGAAACATTACTTTTAAAAAAATGTTTTTTTTGCTTCATATTTACACACCAGTTGGCAATTAGTATATCTTCTGACATAAAGTTGAACACATTTCTATTTCTTATCCGTGTCATTACCTGCGGATTAGATGAAAGCAACTGATCCCTGATCATCTCCTCTGATGACTAATAACACCTTTAGTTGGGGTCAGAAGACATTATGCAACACATCGACATCAACATCAACACAGGTTCATTAGAAGCAAGCATCTTTAGCACTCCAAATGTTGATCTATTGACTGGAATGACATTTTTTTATTTTAATTAGAGCGCAGCTGGTAGTTCTACATTCAAAGTCTTCAAATTATACTGGTAACTTTAGTGAACTCTTCCAAGTCATTATAATTTTTGAAGATAAGAATTTGAATTCCCGTATAATTAATGCATGACCTGTGGCAGTTTCTGCATTAGTTTCTTTAGAAACGGAGAGATTATTCTGTACAGTAAGCATCTTTAATTTCAAGCACATTAAAGCCCTCTCTTATACAGCATGAAGATATATCATTATTATATCCTCACTGAGGAGATTTGAAAACATTCCACAGTTGGAATGTCATGTTGTTGACATTCCTAGATATAGCAGGAAACTGCAAAGAGTAGACTAAATAAAAGCTTCCATTAACTCTAACTGTTTATTCAACATAAATCTGATTTAGCTCAACTGAAACACCAGACCCACTGTGATATTTGCGTTTTTTGTACATAAAGTATGTTGTCATGCTTGTGCTACAGAGGCAGTTTGGCAGGGGAGCCTACCTCCCACGAGATGACCAGTTCATGCCTGCGGCCGTTCCCTCCACTGACGTTGGCCGGTGCCACTGCCGGGACTGTGTGAAACAGAAAAGGTTAACAATGCATCACTGACCTGACACTGCAACTCATTTTAACCAGTTTTTGAAAGAAAGAAAAGATGAAAATACAGAAAAAAACAACCTTTCAGATAGTAGTCCATGCCCTTCATAACCACCTACATTTGAGCTAAACTTGGATTATTTTTTATATAATTGTTAAGTTTGTCATAATGATTAAAAAATGCATTTTGTGAGTCACCAGATCATTACTGAAAATAAAAACACTGTTTAAATGATGCGTTTAAAAAACACTACTGAAGTAAAAAAAATAAAAGAAATAAAACCTTTAACAGCATCAGAAAACATTCAAAACTCAGTTGTTGTTTGGTGTTTGTGCCTGCGTTCAAATACCTGTCGATCAAATTGAGAGTGATAATAGGTTCCTGTGCTTTGTTTTGAATTTTGCACTCTTTTGTTGACATTTGGATCACAGATTATGATTTTAAGGATGAATGAGCACACTTGTGTGTAGTTACAGTAATTAGTCCGTTAATTATGCTGAAGAGATAGGACCGATAAATAAGCCACTTCCAAGTGACCGCTGACCTTTGTAATTATAACATTTTATGGATGAGAAACGAGCAGATAGTGAAGCGTCTCAGTCCATTTCTGCTTACCATAAACAGTGGATTCTGCTCTGTATCTTTGCCTCAGGGCACTAAAGGAGAGGTTTCTTTAGCAGAAACACTAAGCTTGTTGAAATTCATGTAAGCAGCTTATTTTCAGCCCTTTTGCCCAATTAAAATTGAGTAAATTAACAATGAGAACATGACATGGTCACGAAGTGGGGACACCAGCTAGTGGAAGCTCTCAAGCTACAATAAATCATCAGCACTATATTATATACGATTCTGTACTCTGGGTGAATGTGTATGTCTGTCAGAATGTGACTAGAATGTAGTGCTTATCCAGCATTGATGGCTTTACCTGCTTCTTTAGTCCTAACTCCTCTTGAAGGCGCACTGGGATCTCCGGTCCCGATGGCGTTGCTGGCCACCACCCTGAACTCATACTCCACCCAGGGGTTGAGCTCCACAGCCATGGCTGACTCCATGTCCCCAGTCACTGGGTCTGGGTCTGCAGACAAGAGGGTTGCTTATGTATTTATTTAACCAGGACAAGCACCACATAACAAGTCCTGTACTACTGTTAACATTATGTGCAGTATGTAAAACAGAGGTGCCCAAATTCTTTCATATGAAGGGTACCTAGTTTAATAAGGAAGTTTACCAGCACTGTGCTTTACATTGCCATACAACTCAGATTAAGTACTTTTTAGCTGCCCAAAATGTATGTTTCGTAGTCATGGTTAGGATTTTACAGCACTTCTTAAAATAGGACAATAAGCATGAGTGTGTTAAATGCCATGGCGGGCCAAAACAAAGGGAGCACGGGCCCCAAATTTGGCAACCTTGATGTAAGACGTTGAGAGTGTTTCAGAGTGTCCATGCCCATATTGAGTAAAGAGTGTAGGAATGTTTATCTTTTATTTGGTTTATTTGTTTCACACATAAATACAAATCCCACTGATGTGAGGGTGTGGTAGAAACCTGTTATGGCTTATACATAAAAAAAATAAATAAAAAAAACACACCCAAAGGACATACCAAATGTAAACGCACAAAATCACCAGTACATTTTAAGTAGTAGTGTTCATACATGTACGTTTCATATAAAATAAGACCTTTGAGTCTGCAGCAGGACAATAATGCTTTACTCACCGACGTGGCAATCAGGAGCTGTGTTCGAAACTGTTCCCTATCACGGAAATAGTGCACCATATAGTGTGTTCGCCATTTTGTAGTGGTGTTCGAATTTCATTCACTATATAGTCCACTATAAAATACCCACAATGTACTGCTAATTTGAGTGTACATACGATGTACCCTTCATTTTACTCCCGTATACCACAATGGGAAAAATGGCACGGACTTTCCTTTCTAAACAGTGAAAATGTAGCAACATATATACCACCTTTTACTATTCTCCTGAGTGCTGTGTTTGTTTCAGGGACGTAATAGAAGTATTTTAGTTTACATAATGCTGGGCACGTCTCTGGGCTGTAGCCTGCAGGCAGTCATTAACTGCAAAGGATTATATACGCTGACATATGATGAGTTTATATTTTAAGACTGTGTCAACTTGTCCAATTACTTTCTGTTCTGTTCCCTAAAACTGGGGGACAATTCCTACACTGTTTACACCTGGGTGTGAAAGCTGCGAATTTACACTTTAACCTCATAGCCATTGTTTTATTTCAAATCCAGTATGCTGGAGTACAGAGCCAAAATACAAAAAAGTACCACTGTCTTATCTTAAGGACTGCACAGTATGACGCCTTCTCTCCAGATTCACTGTGACTTGGCAGATTTTTACACCAGGTGGTGTGGATACACCATTTACTTGAAAATGTGTTTGCTTGATGTCTGTACAGCAGCTTACTCCCATATTTAGAGCACATTAAGAAGTATAAATCATTACATAGAGGGAGGCTGATTTCAGTCCATTCACAGTATCTACAGAGGACTTGGAGAACTATGCAATTACAAATCACATCCCGAGACTGAAAAAAAGTCAAGATTTATGAATGTATTGTGTTGGAATTGTTGGGTCTCTGTAAATGATAGAGTGTGGTCTTGACCTACTCTATCGAAGTGTCCTGAGATAACTCCTGTTATGATTCGAAACTGTAAATAAAATTGAATTTAATGTATTTTGAAGAGAATTACGAGCAGGTAACACAACTAAGCTAATTTCCTGAGGGCTGCCAAAGTCGACCTCCGTCAATATTGATCCTGCGACAGCAAACAAACACTGACTGAAAGCATATCCGTGTCACAAATGAACCAGAGGTCTCTCTGTGCTAACTAAGGCACTGCTCAGTGAAGCTGAGGAGCTCCCACTCTTATCATCCAAAGCAGCTCATACTGAGACCACTCTGTCAAGCAAGCTGCTCTTCAAACATGAGCTGATAACTCTGTTTGCAAGGAGGGCAAGCTAAAAGCCCAATCCCCTTCATGCTAATCTTAACAAGTTCAACACTGACAATACTACACAGAGTCCTAATTGTGCTTTATCGAATTAAATGTGGTTGAAGAGACATGATGTGAGAGGAGTGTATACAAAGTGTGATTTATATATCTGTGGGGATGAGTCATTATCACACCTTAAACTCTGCTATTATTATCACACGGCATATTAAGATGGATTACACACAATGCTTAGCAAGCCTTCATCCTTTAACGCTAAGTGATAGTAATTGATGGTTTTTCTGTCAAGGTACAGGGAAAAAAATGAATTTAATTCATTTTTTAGAGCAGTGAAAGTGCATCTATACTAAATGAACATGGATAAATCTTATAATTCAAGCCCGAAAGGTTAATTTCCCACTAACCGCTGATATGACGCTGAATAAAATTCAAAGCAATGACATTTGGTATCGGCTCCAAATTACTTTACAGCCAAGTTCACACATAAAACCAAAGAGAAAGAAAAAAACTGCATTACAACTTCTTCAACAGGTATCTGAGAAAAGATGAGTTTTGTCCAGAGCAACAGTGTAAGACACCTGATCATTACTTCTGGATTTAAAAGTCTCTTTGTGAGAACTAGTGCAGTGCCCGTTTGGAGCGTGTGCCTGTTTGGAACAGGCTGATTGCTTGGTTCCTAGTATGTTTATTGATTTATTTTTCACTGTTGAAATCATGATTTTATAACTGCGACATCATCTGACAAAATCCCCAAACACGAGTTGCTGCTGCTGTGCTGTGAGTTCGGCTGTATTTACTTGTAAAATGATCACACAGAGAGAAAGTTACAAGCGATAGAGTGTCTATTTTACTTTTCCCCCCTATCTGCAGTACTAACGACACGCCCACCACATGCCCGTCGGCTCGCTGCTGCATCTCAGTCACTGAACAGAAGAGACAGAGAGAGGTGTTACGGCTGCAAGATAGAAATACCTCACTCTCTCCGGACAATACTGGTGTCTCTCTTCTACAGAAAGTCGCTTTTTTGAACCCGCCCCCGCTGCTGTACAGAGGCTTGTAGGCCCTCCGTTAGTATTGAACAGCAATCAGCCATCTAGGGATGTAGCAACTCCCTGCCCCTGCTGCTGTACTGCGCACTCGGGAGACACACACACGCACAGAGAGTCCTCGTTGTTTAGATATATAAACATGCCTTGCCACAACAATGTTTATTTGTGTCTCTTGAAAGCAGTAACCCTGCTCTCGTTGGGCTGGTTTACCATCTCCGTACATGACTTTGGGCAGGATTAAGGCCTTTGTATATGGCCCCACATTAACCTCACAGATCTAGAGGCTACAATTTGCTCCTTATTGATTACCTGTTTTGACAGTTTGCCAGCCTAATGAAAATGGGCTGCGGGCCTGTAAATTATAGGTGCTGATAGGGCTGTGGTTGTCCAGACCACGAGTCCAGGACAGGGTGGCCGTGGTATCAGTGATCTCCTCCACTATCACCACTCCAGGGGGTCCAGGAGGACCTGGTGGAAAGAGGGGTAGAAGACAGATCAAATTACAGGTTTGAACCAGCAATGCTTCAGAAATGTCATGACACAAGGGAAGAACAAATGCAATCTCTGTTGCTGTTTGAATCAATTCCACCTGGTCCATATTGTGATGTCTTAATCCTGCTTTGTTGCTGTTAGATACACTAATGAATGCAACCATGCAAGCATTAAGTAGGATGTGCATATGGTGACAACAACAATTCTCTGTTCCACTAACAGACAAGAACACGACATACTAAACGGATCCAGGATTGGGGCTGACACAGATCAGCTGCCAAGGACTTCACGCTGATTCAGGCACATTGAAGCTTTCTTTTTTGGAGTTTCGGAGGCAGTTTACCGGTTCTGCTGAGCATGACTATGTGGCCTTCCTGTGTTTTAATACAGCTGAACATGTTTTTAGCTCAGTCTTCAGAAGAAAATGCAATCTGCAAGTGCAGCAAACGTCTAAGGACTCTAGGGGGAACAGCTGTAAATGAAAAGCTGTCAGCTGGTGCGCTCAATGAAATCCAATGTACTGTGTCCCCAAAAAGTGCCCATTAGAAGGTTGCACTGAAAGGTGCATTTGCATTTCGGGCCATTAAGATGCATTTTATGCATTTATCGTCCCCTGTATCAGCGCTTAATGTTAAATGACAATCATTAAACACATAAAATACTATACTAGAGATGGGTTTTATGGGAGAAGGTAATGTCACAATATAATATAAATATTGTTGTGATAAAGATATTTTAAATAATTGATTAAAGTAAGAAAAATACAGTGTGAAGTGAAGTGTGTTCAATCTAAAACAAACACATTTTTTGTATCAGTTTATTTTGAATCATTAATTCTATAAAATGAGTATGAATTATCGCAAAGCCCTACTATATTCAATCATTAAGCAAAACAAAACTGGTCTTGCAAAACTGGTCTTTACAAAAGTTTCTGTTACGTAACTTCTGAAGAAAGGATACAAGATGTCACAGCTTTAAAACGTGAGCAGACGCTGCGTGGCCAATAATCGTTTCATCACACGATCAGTCGTCCGGTAGTACAGACAGTACAGTACATTTCCAGGATAAAGCCTTTGTCCCTCACCTTCCGCTCTGTGTGTGTTGCCGTTCTCAAACTCGGGAAACAAGTTTTGAAGGGAATTGTGCAACAAGGCAGAACTGCTTGCTTCTTTCAGGGAATGATTGTAAAGATTCACAGAGAATATGTTTACAGCATTTACTCTCTAACTGGGACATTTGGGACCAATTGGTGGGATTGCTACGGATGTAGCACGGCGTTACACGGGAAAGAGCAAATTATGTTTAACCATGTATCCAGCTAATTTAAATACGCTTACGTTACTGTACTGTGTAAACAGTTAACTTCATTTAATATTGTATGTGGTTCCACCAAAACAAGTTCCTTCCGGAGACTATTTTGCAGAGCCACCGTCTCTGTGTCCGGAGCTTAGCGGCGCGCAAGACGATTGTGATTGGTTTAAAGAAATGTTAACAGCCGGGACCTTACTCCACAGCGCTGGGGAGAGAGCTCTGGCAATGCGAGACTCAACAGCCCCAGAATCTGATCACTAGACATTTCAGCCAATCTGTTCAACACATATTAAACTTATTCATGCAGACAGACCGCCTGTACAGCCATACTCACAGTGACCACAACAAATTGCAAGATGTAAAGGTCAAAAGGGGGGTGTTGAAATTGTTGCTGTGTAATTGTCTCCACCAGGAGCAAACTTCTGCTGCACTTAAATCAAATTGGAGTCAATTTCCTACATTCACAGACACTATAAACATTATTTCACAGTATTGTTGGTGATGGCTTCCTGTCCATTTCCACTGGACGAATAATTCGGTATGAGATTAACATAGTGGTTCAGTTCAAGGCGACAGTGAGTCACTGCCTCCACTAAAGAGTGTACACGACATCACAGTGTACTGGTGCAATGGCACACATAACAAGCTCACCTCGAACCAGAAGTTCCGCCTCTGCAAACACAGTGTCAGCACTGGTCTGGGCCCGGCACCCATACTTCCCAGCATGCTTCAACAAAATGCTCCTAATCATCAGATCCACTGTGGAGGACTGCTGTAATTGGGAAAGAAAAGAATAAAAAAGTAGGTATTAAGCAAGCCCACAGTAAATGTGCTTGACACGAAATAGTGTTATTGCTTTACATCTTGTAGAGGCTCATGTGGCTTGAGAGATTCCTGTTTAATTCAGGTGCTTGCTTGCTGCTACATTCTTCAGCTAGCCGTATTTTCTCTCTGTTGAAATGAGAAACGCCTAAGGCAAGGCTGGGAATAATTCAAGGTCTACAGGCAGCTGTTTAGCACGAAACCTGATTAAAATTACAAACCATGCATCAGCCAGGAATCTGTTGTGGCTGTAAAGGATTGTCACTGCAAATACTTTTTTTCTCCAGAGCATGGGTAGTAGCAGAGGACACATCAGGACAGATGGGATTTTAACATCCACTGTTGGTAAAGGAATAGGGACATAAAGAGGACTCCCCACTCTCTTGCAAATTTGTTTTCAACTTCATTTTATGGTTCAGTCACTAATGATTTTCTAATGAGTATTATGGAGAGGGGAAATATAAGATACTGCTTTGTAAAAATATAAAACTAAAGTAAGCTTGTTGTAACTCGAAATGTCTTTTTTATGTTTGCATCTAAAAAGGGATACATCAAAAAGAATAAACTATTTCAATTCAGTATAACACATAGGGCCCTATGGGTACACCGACGCATGTATCATTCCTATTTTGCACCCGATGCACAGCGGACTTTTCCCTCAACAGACTCACGTCGGTAAAATTACTGCTATTTTGCAGTTTCAGAAAACAGTTCCGCCACAGACCAGGAAAAACCTTGTCTAAAGTCAGTGGCGCATTATTCAGATGCTATTTGAGGGCGCATGCTTGGCCGTGATGTAGAGTGTGCACACCGCGCATACACTTTGCTTCTCTCATCTCACGGACCCAGCAGTTCCCATTTATGCAAACCATACATAAATACAAGGAAAAATATGACCTTGTTTTACACAACATTTCCATGAATCATGGATGTGTTGATGACATAGATGAGGAAATATTAGAGGACTTAAGGAGATGTGATGTTGAACTGCATGTGTCGATGCCACTTAACCCAAATGCACCAGCAGCAGCACGGGAGAGGAGAGACAGAAGAGCTGCATCGCCTATAGTGAGGTCATCTCAGTCTAATGTTAGACAACGTTGCAAAAATATCACCATGCATTCATAACCTCGTGATTCAGTGAGAGTGAGCCCAAAACATCGGAAAGTATGTTTTTGTGACATTTCTTTATTTACATTGTGACAAAAAGAAAAATCAATAGCAAACGTCGGTCTCCTCGGCTGTGAACAGCTCCTGGCGTGCGCCCATGGATGTATTAAGAGCGTGCGCCTACCAAATCCGCCATGATAATAACAATCCGCCATGGAACAAGCGCGCCTGCTTTTAAAAGGAATGTGAGATAACGCTCTGATTGGTTTATTGCACGTTACGCCCAAACCACACCTATGAGTATTGTAGCTACTTCAGACCAACCCATTTTAGATTTGCTTCGGGCGCAAGAGTCATTTATCCCGCCGGTATAATAGCAACAGCGCCCGAGATCCGCCCACAAAGCTACTTGCGTTTGGTGTTTGATACATAGCGTTTCAGATCGTTAAAATAGGGCCCACAGAGTGTAACACTTTGTCCTGATCCTGGGTTTTGTTTGGGTTTTGTTAGTTTCCTGTTTTATTTTGCCTTTGTGTGTTTTCCCGCCTAGATTGTCTGCCCCGCCCTGATGTGTTTCACTGGTTCCTCATGTCACCTGTCCCTCGTTACCACCCTGCATTATTTGTGTATATTAGACGTGTTCTCTTGTTCAGTGTCAGATTGTCTGCGTTTGTTCCTGGCTTTCTGTGTGTAGTTTTCTCCAGTTTGTTGTCCTTCTAGTGTATCTGGATATTCTTTTGTTGCCTGTCTGTTTTTTTAAATCCAGCAGTTTTTAAAAAAGCTTGCTTTTTGTTCAATCAACCTGCCTACTGGTCTCCTGCATTTGGGTCCTCCATTTAAATGTGCCCGCTGTGACATTCTTTTCCGATGTTTTCTATGTTTGACCGTCATCGATCTTAATCTCCTAGGACACCAAATATTATTAACCAGGGAAAAAAGGAACACACGAAAACATGGAGGCCCGCAGCGGTCCAGCACGGAGAAGAAAGGTTTAGAGGTCAAGGTGGGATGGCAAAGTTAACAATGCAACCATGACCTTGCAGGGAGGCAAATGTTAAATGCCTCTTTGTGTGGGTAGATTCAGTTTTTGGCTGGGTGAATTTATATGACATCTCCCTCGGAGGATCCCTGACCCCATATCTCTGACCTATTTTAGATGACTAAAGTCAAAGAGACAGGCAAACCAAGAGAAACACTCAGTACGTTTACATGCACACCAATATTCCACTATTATTCCGAATATGACAACATTCCGAATTTGATACAGGTCATGTAAAGAGCATATTCCGGTTGGAAATTCCAAATAAGGCCTTTTTCCGAATATAGCATTTTCCGATTAAGACATGTGGGATATTCCAGTATTATTCAGGTTTTAGAGTCATTGTTTGGACATGCATACAGCGCATTCGGAATATGCGTCTCAATCGGGGGTTTTACTGCAGGCTTATGGTTAGCCTTGTGCGTTGTTATGGTTTCTGTACACAAACCAACCAACAGTTTGCAAGGCTGGCGACCCGATAAGAAGGAGAAACACAGCTACGTTTAAACATTATCAAAGACTTGGATATCAACAGGTTTTTGGATATGCGCAAACATCGCTACGCCGACCTTTTCAAGAAGCTGGTTGAAGGAATAAAAGAGGGACGCTGTGTTCGCACAGTACAACAAGTCCGCCGCCGCTGGTAAACACTGAAAAAAATCCTGTTTTGCACGGCTACATGTAAACGGGAATATTAGTGGAATACTCACTTTCATTAGCCATGTAAACAGCTTAGTAGGACTATCGTCTTTTTCGGAATTAGGGCAAAAAACGAAATATTATGTGCACGTAAATGTAGTCCATGAGTACAATTAGGCTCGTACAATTCAGGAGGGGCCTGACTATTATGAGTTGGTGTGTTGCTGTGAACGGATTTGTATCCATGTTTTTTAAAAACCCTAATTTAATGAGGATGACGTTTGATCTTGCATGTCTACCAAAGCAATAATGCACATTAACAGAAATATCTATTTCTAGGTTTATTGTTAGCACAACTGTCTTTGACATTATTTTCCTTCCTATTTCTTATTCAAAGTCATTGTATGTGTCAAGCCTCATTACCTTTCAAAGCCAGTATGAGTCATTCTCTATTTGTGTTTTCATTTTCATGAAAAGATACAATTTCACAGATGCAATTCAAAACAATAGACTAGACTTTGATGTACATGATTATATGGTTCAATGCATGTCTTTGATAATATCTGAGGTAGTCTGACCTTTAGCGGAACGGATGTATTACAAGTGTATTTAAAATCAATATATGAAAAGTGCAAATGGAAACAACCAGGGTTCGAGTTACGTGGGAGCCAGTGGGAGCTGAGCTTCCATTAAAGCTGTAAAATCATACATCTGTAGGGGTCGCTAATAATAAAATAAAATAACAAGTAATGCATTTTTTCAATGTATTTTGTTTAGTTTTTTATGTATTTACGTTAACGGGATAAATATGCTTAAACAATCCAAAAGATTATATTATTATTATATTATTTTATTTTATATATATTATATTGCACCGAGTACGCCTGCTGATGAGAGTGTGCAAGCCGTGAACGCACTTCGAACCCTATTTTTTTAACTGATCTCCACCCCCAACGTTCGTTATTTTAGAGTCCCCCACAAAGCTCAGATTATAACTCGAACCCTGGAAAATTATTTTGACTTCAATAGGTTGATCCACAAGATCAACACATATGGCCAAGGAGTCAATTCAATGATAGAACAGCCATCTATTTACACTTACCAGGCAAACAGTTATATAGACAGATAGATAGAGCCACAATGGATGGCAGGCGGACAGATGGACAGAAGGACAGACAGGTAGATAGACAAAGAGATAGGACCATAACCAATATTATTCATTAACTCTTAGTCTTACTTTTGCTCTTACTCTTGCTCTTACTGTTTGGATGTATTCAAAGTGGCCGCCATCCTGTTGAAAGTTGATTGGTTTCTGGTTGAAGAACCACTGGAAAGCCACGTCCAGCGATGTGTCATGTGTTGCCTTGCAGCTCAGCACCACGCTCTCCCCCACGGTCACTTCCACTCTGTTCGGGCTAAGCTCCACACGCATGGCCTCTGGAAGCACAAAGCTGCTGCACTGTCACCTCAGGCTAACCAAAAGCTAGTGTCAAACAGCTGCATCTGACTGTGGCATCACTGCCAGAGCAATCGTGAGAAGCCCAAAACCTAACTTTGGCAAAAACACTCACCTTTGTGGGCTAAATATCCTGCTTGGCTCTGGTCTAGACTGTGTACAGTGCAGCCGTGAGACAGAGGTCTTTACGCTGTTAAAATGTGACCTTGTAATATGATTCTTGAATGTGAGAGCTGTTAGTTCACGGTTGAGCAAGCACAATAAATTTCCTGGCAACCGAGCAAAGGTGGGGGGGGGGGTGAAATGACATTGGGGACTGTTTATTGGTGGCCGACTTCCGCTAATTTGGCAGAAAATAAATGCCCCCAGGGCATCACTTACCTTTTACCCACAGTATGGCCGTCATCTCTGCCGAGCCCAACTGATTCTCTGCCCGGCACACATAGCTTCCCTCATCCGCTCGGCTGGAGTTAACAATTCTCAGAGTATTGTTCCGTAACAACATAATCCTGCGAGAAAGGACACAAAAATCAATACTGGTATGAGAAACAAATGTATGTATTGCTCTACAAGTTGAGGCATGAGGTTATATGTGTGTCGTTGTGTCGGGTTACAAGAATAACAATACTCACTTGGGATGAGATCAAATTAACTGCTCAGCTATTTTTGAAATAATCCACTAGAGATTCCAGTGGAAAATATGAAAAATATAAAAAAGTGTTTACAGCTAGAACATTATTATCATTGAATTGAAGGACAAAAAGTGTCTGATGGCAAGTTGTTTGCGTTACGAAAAAGCTCAGTGGACTGAGGGATGTGAAGTCAAGAACAGTGTCTGTGTTTGTTGTGTAACCTTCAATAAGGGAACATGAAAATAAACCCTTTTCAGTAAAGATCAATCAACAATTTAAATGTTTTAGTGAATCTGATCTGCAGATAGCACTAATTAGCACTATCTTGAAAAGGATTAAAACACAGATGCTATTGCAGATAAGGTAATGGGGACACGTTTTTCAGTAAAAAAAAAGAAGAAAAAAAGGGTGATGTATTGATGCCAAGAACAAAGAAAGACAGTAGTCCTCTAACTTCCAATTTGAGTACAATGATGCACTATATCTGATCTGGGGCCTTTGAAATAAAACAATAGGCTGCCATTTGAGTAATTACAGTGTAATTTAAAAATCATTAAAGAAAGATTTCAGAATACAGTTTGTGGAGAACACTACATAACACTGGATACAGAAACATGTTATGATTAGTTGTTCCTCTGCATCAAAATAAACTTCCTGAGAATCCACTTGACAAACCCTAAATATTGCTGCATTTAATGAAGCTGTCAAACCAAGATGGTGCATACCACTGAGCTGTCCTCCAGCGAAACACAAGTGTAATAGAGAGAAAAAACAACACCACGCGCGCATGCATTCATAAGTAGCCCCTTTATCCAGCCAAAGGACACGAGCAGTATGGTATTAATATTTCGCTCTGACTTGTAAATAACAGCTGGAGAATGAAGTGTTTTACATCAGATAGTATAGCATGTAACAGCACTGGAAGCAGGTGGCTGCAGAGCAGGAATCATATAAAAGTATAGTATTGGGAATTATGTAGAGCCACAGCTCTCCCCTCAGTGTCCAGTGCAAACCCCCTTTTATTCAAAATCTAAATAGTCATATCACGTTTGATTTACAGCATTGCTCACAGAGGTGGGATGAATATTTACAATGCTTTATTATTTAAAAAATCACCTATATTTAGCCAATCAAAATGATGAGGTATTCTTGTCTTTTTTTTCCTCATTCATACTGTTTGGCATTTATATTTGCAACACTAAGCTCTCTCTTTTGTCACAAGCAATGTGATTGAAATTGGCAAAGAGAAACTCACAAAGGCGTGACCAAATCTTGCCACACACAGACAATTCAGTAGCAATCTGCAGCCACGAGACATTTTTCAAATTAGGGAGGAAATTCACATCCGACAAGGACACCGAGGCAGAAAGGACAAGATAGGGACCGCTGGGTATACAGAATATGCAAATAAATTTAACCTTTTCCAATTTAAAGGAATCATCAGAAGATCACGGCAAACCTACATAGCATTTGAAAACATATTTTTTCAATCTGAAGCAAGGTTTCTGAGGTGAAGCCAAATAGACGGCTACAGAAAGCACATTATTTACACATGAAATCAGTCACCTATAATACATTTTTAAACATTTCACACGTTTTTATAAAAATTGCCAAATTATGCACTGTCTGACTCTTAAACAAAGAGTGTGTGGGTTTTCACATAGTTTCAAACTAATGGGATTAATACTTTCTGTTTAAGAGACAAAAGCCCTGAACATTAGCGGAAATCCATGTTAATTACGAACCTTCATTAAGTCAGCACAGCTGTCAATGCCAGATAAACGTGAAGCCGTTTCGATTCCTCCCCTGTTCTTCCAAGAATAGAAGGTCTCTCTATCCATAAACTCTTTACTTTACCATAGGTAATGGCAGAAAATCTTTGCAGGAGTCACCCTGGCCAATACCTGAAAACGCACGGCTCGTATGCTTATTTCACCTTTTTTTAGATAGAAATCACCCTTGATCTCCAGTTGCCCCCCCTGAACACTGTTATCCAGTTCATTAACTCAATATACAGTAGAACCGGACCAATGAACGCTCCTGCTGGTGGGTGATGTAATGAGAGCTCGATGAACTCTTCTGTAGTGACACAGAATGGCGGCCGGCTGGAAACAAACAATTTGTTTGTTACTAGCCGGCCTTCTCGTCGCCTTCGTTTTGCAATACAGCAAACAGTATGGTGCCCACTTCCTGTTCACTAACTCTCGTATTTCAGCCAAACAGTGCACTAAAATGTCTCTGAAAACAGTTTAGGTGAGAAATAGAGATCAGCCCAGGCCAGTCCCACACTGCATGCCACGATAAAATGTGGAAAATGCTAACCATAGGCCCTCCTCACGCCGATCTGAAAGATCCACATTCCCATAAAAAGCACCCACAGAAAACAAATAAGATTCTTCTTCATTCATCTCTTTTATTGCCATAAGTGTATCATGAGACATGCCTTCATAAAATAATCAAAAGGCAGTTGTGGTCTTGAAATAAAATCCTGAGTCCTCTTTATCTGAGACAGAGACAAGACAAGAAGGTAAAAATGCGGTCTTTTGAGACCACTTTTTGAAGATCTCGAGTATTAAAACACTGATACACAGAAATATAATCTTGGTTTATATTTGATCAGCACTGTCTAGTTTTACAGTTTAATCTGAGTTCGGTCTGAGTTTGAGAGAGAGAGAGAGACATAGGGAGAGAGAGAGACACAGAGATAGAGACAGAGAGAGAGAGAGAGAGAGAGAGAGAGAGAGAGACACACAAAGAGAGAGACACACACAAAGAGATAGAGAGACAGAGAGAGAGAGAGAGAGAGAGAGAGAGAGAGAGAGACACAGAGAGATAGAGACCGACCGAGAGAGAGAGAGACCGACCGAGAGAGAGAGAGAGAGAGAGCGAGAGAGAGACACAGAGAGAGAGAGAGAGAGAGAGAGACATAGGGAGAGAGAGAGACACAGAGATAGAGACAGAGAGAGAGAGAGAGAGAGGGAGAGAGAGAGAGAGACACAGAGAGATAGAGAGAGAGACACACAGAGAGAGACACACACAAAGAGATAGAGAGACACAGAGAGCTAGAGAGAGAGAGACACAGAGAGCTAGAGAGAGACAGTGAGACACACAGAGAGAGATAGAGACACAGAGAGAGAGAGACCGAGAGAGAGAGAGAGAGAGAGAGAGAGAGAGAGAGAGAGAGAGAGAGAAAGAGACAGACAGAGAGAGAGAGAGAGAGAGAGAATGAGAGAGAGAGAGAGAGCAAGAGAGAGAGACCGCTGTCTCAAGATAGCAATACACCAAGAATGCACCTGAACCCACCTCCCTGTAAGACCAGCACATGGGCGCACAGATGGGCACAGGTGCTTTTGCTATTTAAACGATGTTGGGCGCTGGACGGGGAAATTGACAACTGTGTCGGTCTTAAACTAGCAAAGACACTTGCGTCGGGCTTTACGCTGCGCTGGGTGCAAGACAGGGCCCTACGTGTCTGTAAGCTGTCTGTAGTTACAGCAACTGCCCTAGAGCCAGCAGAACAAAATGCGTCACTTTTCTGTCTGGCCTGTGAGCAGGGAGATCTGGGCACTGGTACTGTAAGATGGAGGGAATTTTAACATTATTTTACACATACTACCAACATTATTATGATATAAGCTAGTTGAATATTGGCAAAGTATCCCTTTAATAGTGAATGATAAATTACTCAGAGGGGAGGAATTAACTGCTTTGCCAATACTGTTTGTGAAAAATGTTCTGCCCTCTTAAGACATGACTTTATCTAAAGTCAGATGAAAACAAGATCAAGGTGTTCGGACAGGTATGAATCTACCCGCGGTGTTCGCCAACAACACCGAAAAATAGATTTGCGAGGCTTTGACAAAATACCTCAAAGGCTTTATCAGATCCAGACATGCCAGGGTCATTAATCACCATTTTAGGGCAACACACTCACTAACTTATCCCCCATCCATCAGTTCTACTGAGGCCAGCTCTTTTTATAGAATACAGACATCCAAAATTAGCGTTGAGGATTATTCTTTTAATGGAAAATGAAATATTTGCACCCTGAAATCAGCATGTTAAACCAATGCCTGAGGACTCTTGTTTCCATTCACCTGTTAGCGGCGTGAAGGTTTGTCGCTCGCTGCCTGTCTGAAGGAGCAACACACTGAGGATCTGATAATCAGCTGGCTGCCCTTGCTGTTGAACAGGCCGCTGAATCTTGGCTGATAAACAAAGGTTCTGTTCTCTCACTCAAAACTTGGGATGCTCAGCAGTGACTGATAATTTCAGCGGTGTCGCTCAGTTTGATTGATGGACCCTCGCACCGCTCAGCCGCTCGAGGTGCAACGGAGAGGTGTTTCTCATGAAAGATGATGCATCAAACTGCGTGTGAATTCCAAATGCAATTGTACGGTCTAAATTGTCAGCATCCCTGAGCAGGAGGTGGGGCTGAGGACGGGTCTCTGGAGCTTTGTAAGTACCTAAGGTGTTTTATTCTAGTACTGACACTTCATTTCAGTTACAGCAATGAAACTGTGATATGTTACAACAAGACATGTATACCATTCCTGACGGGCCGGAGCTGGAATGATAACATTTTAAGTTTTGCCTTGAAACTATGATGAAAAACAAAATAAAGATATTGAGGGAGACAAACTTTTCACGACTTCATACATATTTTACATGGCAATTAACTTTCTCTCATAATATTCTGTTCTCTAAACTGTGCAGAGGAAACATAAAAATCTGACACTATTTATAACACAGAGCTCCAGTAAATCTACCACTGTCTGCAAAGACACAATCTATCCCAGTGATAACTGCCAAAATTAATTCCTCCTAAAAGTCATTCCAGACACTGAGACATGCCCTGCAACATATTGCTATGTTGGATGCACAGTAAGGGGCTCAAGGCAGATCATGACTTTAGTGATATTAGATGGATGTTATGACGGTAAACTTTAAAGTCTTTATACAATTATAAAGACTATATAATTTCGTTCGAGGCATGTATCCATCTCTTTAATGTCTGGTTATATTAGGCCATTGTAGACAATGTTGCAAATCAATGAAGACGAAAGCTTTATGCCACTAATGTGATGAAGCACGTCAGCTATTTCATCAAGACAAGTCCTCCAAACCATTCGATAATTTGGGTTGTTTATTCCTACCCTCTAATACGACCTATGGGAGCGTTTCCCTCCTCATATCTAAACCAGAGAACGTTACGGTTTAAACACATTAACATTGTGAAACGGTCGCAGTTTGGTTGTTTAGGCACAAAAAAGTACTTAGTTAAGTAAAGAAAAAGATCGTGGTATGGGTTAAAATCAGATGTGACTTCACTTCCGGTTACGCACGTGACGCTTAACGTCACGTAGTTAAGTTTATTCCGTAAAGTGAAAAAAAAAAAACTCCCCCTTGACTTTTATTTTGAAACGGGACACGAACCCCAGTCCCTTAAATGAACTGATTTAGCCCAACATGTGCATTTCCATCTGGACGTGTTATCGATAAATGTTCCTTTCATTTCCAAAACACAATATGCAGTATGTTGCTATGAACTCAGCATATGTTGTTATAATCATGTTGTGCTGAAAAGTAAGAGTCTGCCTGAGGTTTGGTATGATGACCTTAGTCTGTGGACCCAGGTGCTCACACATGCGCTACTTTGGGGCTCGCGCAAGCTGCGTTCAAATGCAGAATTTCCTTACACTGATCAATGTCCTTTTATTATTTCATATAACAATGCATTCCAATTGACACACACACACACACACACACACACACACACACACACACACACACACACACACACACGCCACTTCTATTTGCGAGTGACTCATGACGCCCCTAAAGAGTTGCAGCTGTACCTTCTACTTTGCTGTATCCTTCTGTCTCCGCTCTTCCATGTTACCCGGGGTTTGGGCGATGCTCTGGGTTTGCATTCTAGCGATACATCTTTTCCAAGTGTGGCAATGACCCGTATGGGATTGTGGACAAAGACAGGAGCCGACGCTGTGGAAGACAGACACACAACATTTTAACATTTCAAAATAAATAAACACACTAATATTCATATCGCATGTGATGTATTATTTCCAAAGTCTGGCTCTTGTCAAAACAAGCATGTTAACTCCTTTTTGAATCAGTTGAGATACGTACAAAGACATAATGTTCAGTATTTCATTTGTAAGATACGTACAATCGTTGATCGATCTTTAGATCAAACACTAAATCAAATGAATAACGTTAAAGGGCTTAAACTGAAAATGATTCACTTTTTATTTTTCTCCGTCAAGCAAACTAACAAAAACAATGCTGCCTTGTACAAACATGTGAGTAGCTGTGCCTACCATAAGATAATTGTATACTACCTGCACAATGGAACCAATAGGATTCTCATGTTGTTTCTGCTGAATGCGCAAGAAACATCTCAGCACAACTTGACTAGCTTGTCTGTTTTTCTGTCCCCTAGTGGTAAAACATTCTTAATGTAGTTTTAATTAAATGTGTGTTGTTCAAATGTAATACATTTATACATTGAATTCTCGTAACATGTCTTCAGTTGTGGCATTTCAAAGTAATTATTTAAAGAATGCTAGAGGGTTTAGACTGACACGTCATGACTCAAAACGCTGCTTGATCAAAATGCTAATTTGTTACAAATAACTAGATTTCCCACATTAAGTATTCCAAAGCATGCTTCTACACAAACATTGGCTAAATATGCTTTTATATACTGCACAATGTACCATACTTTGTCTTAATTCTGTGCTAATTCAGTATCCACTAAGTTCTATAAATATACATTGTGTGGTGCAGCCTAAATACTAAATAGTTGTCAAAATGTTAATGATGACATGGTTGGATGATTTGAACTGCTTTTATGAAAATTGTTTTAACCCATATTTAACCAGGCTGCCTGAGTGAATAATAAATACAATCATGGCTCACTCAAGAGAATGAATTAGGCACTAATGGTCTAAATAAGGCCTCAGGCACTGAAGACGATGTGGTACTGGTATACAGCTGCATTACACATCAAGGCCATCTAAAGCTGCAAGGCTCTGTCAACAGTGATTATTCAAATCCTGAAAGATGCTTTATAGGTGACATTATACACAATGACAATTCAATCCCATCTGTAGCTACAGGCTGACCCCGCTCCCTCTAACACTTGTGTCTTTGAGGCTGAGTAGTTGCCTGAGTGGCAGCGGTCCCTCTAGACATGAAAAGCAGCAGAAAACAGAGCAGTTGCTGTGTGTATTTGTTTTAATCAAAATAGGAGCAGGCCTGCAGCTGGTGGCAGCAGTAGCCTTATTGCTTCACCCGCCACCGTCCCAGAAGAGCTGGATCTGGGACAAGTTCACAGACGTGAGGGCAGTCGCTGCCCCCACGTAGCCTCCAGTGATCGCTCATCTGCAGGCTGTTATTAGCCATGTAATCTGTCCTGATAGTGTTTCCTTGTGGACAGCTCCACAGAGCACAGGTCACTTGGAAGACATGTCTGGGGGGTGTGGTTATGAAAACATTCATCACCAGCTTCCAAATATCTTCATTGTGACTGTGACTCTAAGGAAGGCAAAAGCACTTCCTCATCAGCTCACATAAAGCTTATTAAAATCTAACTAAACTTCTCACTCTTGCAGACAACCCAGTGAATTTAAATCAACTAAAAGTGGTTGTTTCACCCAGATTTAAAAATGATGGTTAGGGACAAACGGTGATAGATTTTGGACAAAAAAACTTTGTCCATTTGCAATAAGATTTTCAAAATGCCACAGTTTCCCCTTCAAAAAAGGGCATGTAACGCAGACAGTAAATCAAACTGTCCCTCTGGGAAACACGAAAAGGGGAATGAGTGTCACGAGATGTATCCCAGTATAGAAGATGACAAGGAGAAAATAGTGCAACACAGAATAGTGGACAGCCTTTCAGTACCACTGTTATGTTTTTAGCCTGAAGCCTTACATGCAAGTCTGAAGAGCACAGCATCCTTTAAATGCATGGGACTCCTGTTTTGCTATTTACAAAAAATGGATACAAAATCTTGCTTAAAATAATGAAGACATTGTACAATGTGTTAGTTACTGATAATTATAATTGATTATGAAATGATAACATACTCATAAATACCTGATGCAGGTCCTGCCCAAAGTGAAGCTTTGTTTTTCCTAAGTAATGAGGATTGCGATATAGGCTGTGCTTTGATGACAAATGATAGAGCCTAATGGAGTCATTAAACTCCATCACAGAGACCATTGATGTCTTTCTTCTAGTGTTTGCTCCCATTAGTATAAATATATACCTACAAGTCATTGCTTTTCATTCTCCCCGGATAACGGAGAACTGTTCAAGACTCTCCTCAACTTGATACGTGCAGACAACCTCATTGAATATAACCATAAGGGCCCTTCTTTTATTCATGCTGTCCACTGCCTGGATTAAATCAGGGGCCATTGATTGGCAATCAGCACATCTCACAGTTCAGCGTTCCCCACTTGCATTTCAATCTCCCTTACCTATCATCTGGTACTTTATGCAGATGCCAATACTCAGTCTGCCATTCTGTTCTTTGCAGAGTATCAAGAAATATGCTTGGCCAGTAGTTGCCTTGTAAAAATCACACACGTTTCTTTTAATGCCGTGTGTTGTGCAATCTATATTAGAAATCAAAGGTGTACATTAACTACCTAAAATCTTGAGTTCAGCATTATTGTAGATGGTCCCATATTTATTTCCTGCAACACACTGGTACATTCCTGAGTCCGTCTGCTGCACTTTGTGAATGGTCAGTTCTCCATTCACTATTTCAACTCGACCCTGTAACAAGAAGAAAAGCATTAAGTTACATCATATCGAAAAATAGATATACTACACATGATGAATGCTGCATATAGTGGACGTGTAGTTTCATAGGAATAATTCAGATGTTTCGTGGTACACTCAACGAAAGGAGAGGGTGCTGTGTAGTAAGGGAGGTACCTGGGATGTCAAGGGCAAACCATTACGAAGCCAGTGATAGGTGGGCCGGGGCCTCCCCATGGCCTTGCACTCCCATTGGAGCTTCTCTCCGCTATCCATCTGAGTATCATTAATCATTCTGACCCACTGAGGGAGGGCTTGAAGATAGAAAGAAAAAAGATTTAGAACAATATATCCTTGAAACACACACAAGGCACAAGTATGATCACCTCACAACAGGCATGCACAAACACACCATCAATACACAATGTAGGAAGTTGTATTTAAGACAGTGGATGTAATGTACTAAAGCATTTTTTTGTAATCCCTCAATGATATAGTCCCCAAAGAACAAAAATATGGTAGACATACTTAAAAAGAAAGAGTTGCCTATGTGTTATTGGTTTTTATAAAAACAATTCAAAAATAAACTTTGGCATTGTGTTTAAACCCTTTTTTGTGCCTCGTTTGTGTGCAAGACAAGCAATAAATCATTGTATAGTATGAACACCACAAGATTAGATAGATTAAACAAACTATTCTTCCCTGGAGGCCAGGCCTGTATGTGATGATGAAATCAAGTGATGCATGAATTTATATGAATGACATCTTTTATTTAACTACTTCAGTCCCAGTAGTATATTGAGCACTGACCGCCTGGTGTAAACATTCATATGAAAGTAAGAAACAAATCACACAAACTAAAGTGCAGATTGCAGAAATATAAAAAACAAATATGTGGCTTTACCACACTTAACGGTAACCTGAATATCAGGGACAAAAACCACCTCAGCCATATTGTAAAGGTGGCAGGTAAGGTGATAGGTTTCCCACAGTCCCCCTTGATGGTTATCTTTGACCAGCAAGTACTCCGCAAGGCTCGGTCTACATTAGACTGCACAAACCACCCCCTTCACTCTGAGTTTATAATACTCCCCTCAGGTCGCAGATTTAGAGTACCTCGGTTCAAGACCAATAGGGGTAAAAACTCCTTTGTCCCATGTGCAATAACTCAGCTTCATTTGCACATGAAACGTAGTACTTTGTTTTGTTTTTAGAGATTGCTCCAGTGGTGATAACTTGTGTTGTGTGTATTACATACAGGAAACCTTTGTTGTACTTATGTCTTGTATCGCACACAGATGAGCTGCCTCCAGCGCCTCCCTCCCCTCATGAAGCTGTGTGCCGTGTGCATGACAGCGTCAACATTGCATTCACACTCAGAGACAGAGAGGCTATCGTTACGTTAGCAGTAGCATGCTGCTGCTGGTCTTGCTGTGGGATTAACTGTACTAATAAAACCATTGAAACAACGCGGCCACGCTGCTGTGAAAGCTCCCCGAACGTCATTTATTAGAGTCAGGTTGTTACCCCTCCCCGTGGCAGTCTCCTCCACTCCATATCTTTATAACGGAGCTAGCTAACTGGAGCTAACGCTAGACTTGGACTAGAGCTAACAGTTCTGCGTGCCTGTATCCATTAACTGCATGTATGGATTCGAGCCCGAATAAAAACCTTCATTTTATTAAAATGGCTGTAAAAGTTTTAAACTACAACTCAGAGTTGTTTGAATGACAGAAATCTGCTCAAGGTACGGCATAGCGTTAGCGTGCTAAGTTGATGCTTTCTCTGCGGGTGGAGACTGATTTGCTCGTGCGAGTCACGTGACCAAATCGCAGCCTTTGCGATTAGGAAATCGCGTCTTAACATATCGCGATATTATCGCAAATGCAATTAATCGTTCAGCCCTACTAGTGATGGTCAAATGAAGCCTCGCGAACCACTGTCTTTATTTTCTGAGCTCACTAGATGGCGCTCTCTGTTCAACAAAGGGTTGAAAACACACTGAATTGCCATTCCTTTAACCTTTTTCTTTGAACAGAGAGCGCCATCTAGTGAACTCAGAAAATAAAGACAGTGATTCGCGAAGCTTCATTTGACCATCACTAGTTTTGGCTTCACTTATACAGTCTACAGTATGCATCAACCCCTGGTGCTGCCTTTTTATATCGCACATTTGGTTTTCATTGTTCTTTACAGTATTTTGATGCTTGTCACTTTACATAAACCTCCTTGAAATCCACCCCTGAAACACTGACTTTCATTGCTCCTGTACCTTTGCACTTAACAGAGATACTTTATAAATCACTCATTGTAGCCAGTAATATGACATCTTCTCCTCTGTTATGCTCTTTAACCCTGGAGAACTGAAGGAACATGCACACCTTTTCTAATGAGGTGCTGGCTCACCGGCAGACATCAAAGACAAAAGGGGGAAGGTTTAAAATGGTGTACGGTTTCTGAGACCTGGATGAAGTATGCAGCACCCATTGGTCCAGACCAATAAGCACCACCAACCAGACAAATACTTTTGAGACGAGAAACTAGAGCTGGGCAATATATTGATATTATATCGATATCGTGATATCAGACTAGATATTAGATTAGACATTAGATAATACTTTATTCATCCCACAATGGGGAAATTCACTTGTTACAGCAGCAGTTTTTCCACAATAAAAACACAAACCAACAAACAACCAAACAAAATATCGTCTTAGATTTTGGATATCGTAATATGGCAAAAGTGTTGTCTTTTCCAGGTTTTAAAGGCTGCATTACAGTAAAGTGATGTCATTTTCTGAACTTACCAGACTGTGGTAACTGTCCTATTATTTGCCTTTACCCACTTAGTCATTATATCCACATTCCTGATGATTATCAAAAATCTCATTGTGTAAATATTTTGTGAAAGCACCAATAGTCAACACTACAATATCGTTGCAGTATCGATATTGAGGTATTTGGTAAAAAATATCGTGATATTTGATTTTCTCCATATCGCCCAGCCCTAGGAGCAACCCATTCAGTAAGTTTGATTAAATTATTAATATTCTTTTGCATATCACAGAAAATGCCGTGGAGATTTTCACTGATGGAGGGGTTGCATTGTTCTCCTTGTCCTCTTCAAGAGTGGATCACGTTTATGTTTTTTCCCAGCATTGCATAGCTGGCCCATGGCGTAGACAAACTAGGCAACTGCCATTCCTAGGGGGGCCTTAACCATGGAGCTTTTCTTCTTTTCTTTTTTTCTCCTTAGCCTACTTGCTTGTGTTTCCAAGGCTACATCGACATTCCCTGTCCAACTCCACATTCTTCAATGAATCTGTCTCAACTCAAGATCTGAGCACTGTATAGGCTGTATGCATGTCTCTTTCTTATACTGCATATAGTTGGGCATTTCCGTGTACATTTACAAAGATATCAAATTTACAAGGGCCTTTTACTGGAGCTGGATCATTCTGCCAGTTGTGTGTAAAGGAAGGAATCTCAATCACTAACCCAAGCCTTTTCCCATTTTATTTTAATCTCCTTTAAATTATACTTTTTGTTCTAAAATGCTTTCAGGCTCAAATGGGACATTTATACATGCAAATGTCAACATCAATTGTTGTATGTTGTAATAAAGTTGCAATACTAAAACTTCAATAATATTTTAACATGTGCAACAAGAACTTAATAACCCATTTGTTAATTTCTTTTGGGACAAATTAAATAGTTTTTGATAATGAAATGATATTAGTATATTGTCAATGTGATAAATTAGTACAAATTGGTAGAATGCACAGAGCCCAGAAGGAATACTGGCTCTGACACCCCTACTGATGTGATTTCTTTTCATTTAGACAAAGCTTCCACATAGATTTCTGATACATTTTTGCTTTATCTTTGTTTTCTTTTAACTATAACAATTACACAAATCATTTTTTATCCTGATTAGTGTATAGTATATCACACCTTTCAAGACCCAATGGTGTACACTGCATAGTGGTGTATTACTTGTACAGTGTGTGCAGAGAGGAGGAAACTCCTCTCTGAGCTGCTTCTCCTACAGTCACATGCCAAGCACGTTCTGTGCTATTCTTTTTGTATGGCACCTTCGGTAGAATACCTTTTTGTGTGTGGTTTGACTGAATGATTATGGTCAGGAAGGTCTCCCTCACAATGCGAGTTCAAACTTCAAGCTGACCAGTGTAAATTACATTTAGCGTGAGGCTGCTACAAATTAGCTCCCTATTCTCCTTGTGATGTCAACAGAATGGAGGTTGCCAAGAAGCGCATGGCCTTGGAAATGTGTCCTACCAAGGCTGAGACAGTCCATTATCTTAGTGCTGTGCACACGGCACAGAGAGAGAGAGAGGATGGGCAAAGGTAGTAATTCAGCCCGCTTACTAGTACCTCTCTGTGGTTAGAAAACTAGAAACTGTTCTTTAAAGCGCCCATATTATGCTCATTTTCAGGTTCATAATTGTATTTTAAGGTTGTACCAGAATAGGTTAACATGGTTTAATTTACAAAAAACACCATATTTTTGTTGTACTGCACAGCTCTCTCTCACTGCTGCAGATCCTCTTTTCAGCTGGTCTCTGTTTAACTACAGAGTGAGACCTCTTTTCGTCTTCTTCTGTACTATCTTTGATTGCACTCGCACATGCGCAGTAGCTCAGATGTAGATCATGTCAGCTAGCTAGCTCCATAGACAGTAAAAGAAAGGCTGTTTCTCCAACTTCGGTCAGTTACAAGGCAGGATTAGCTGGGAGACTTCTAAATGAGGGCGCACATGTAAGTAGTTCTTTTGTAGATTATGGTGAACTTGTGTGTTGTAGCAGTGCTTTGCTATTGAGAACGAGGTAGCATGCTAACGCTAACGCTACGAGCAAACGGTTGCCGTGCCGATTTTGAACAGCTCACCCGGAGACTGAAGGCAGGACACATTCAGTAACCGTATCTCACTCAAAACAGCATGGCTGGATTTTTTTCAAAGTTTGTATGCGTGTGGAAGCACCAGAGACACAAAAGAACACCCCAAATCCCAGAAAGTGTTTTTTTCATAATATGGGCACTTTAAGTGAGGTCTAATATCTTATCTCAGTTCATACAAAACTCAATGTTTTACTTGATACGTTTAGCGGTAGTACAATAAATAATTATAGTGTAGACCTGCATTAGATGTAAACTGAAAACATTACAATGTGAGACTAGATCAATCAAGAAGGCTTGGTCCTAATTACTGATATTCCCAATCAGGGGCGTTTCTAGGAGGTTCGGGGCTTAACCCGGACCCATTTAAATAAACTGAATGCAGTGCAAAACGGCGATTGGCTTGCCCAGCTTGTTAATAGCCAGTGTATGTTCATTTCAGCTGGCCAGTTTGTAGATGTAATTTAGATGGCGCCAACATTTAGCCTAATCATAACTGGCCTGCCAACCCAAAGGCCAAGGTTTTGTTTCCATATGTGTGTGGTGACTTAGGATGGGGGGAGGGGGGGGGGGGGGTCAACCCCCAGAAAATTTTGAGCATTAAACACTTCATTTCCTGCATTCCGGTGAATTTTTATACACCTATTTCTACCTTTTTCTGAATCAGTATGCTGGAAATATCTTTATGTAAAGGGAAACATAGATTACGATCCAAATATAAAAACATAATGGAAAATATTGCAGTAAGGCTCTCAGGCATTCTGTATTGCTTTCAACTATTTATTCTCCTTTGGATCAACTTTTCTAAAATCTGAGTCAGCACACATGTAGCCTAGGCATAATTTACTCCTCCCTGCTCTTTTGCGTCTTTTGTTGGGGAAGTAACCTCCTTAAATGTGCATATGACAATTATTCACCTCAATGATATATTATTCATTTTAATTTATTAATAAACCCCTGGACTGTAATATTTCAGATGTTTGAGCAAGGTTTCTGCTCATAACTCAAAACTTTGCGCACATTGAAAATATAACTCATCCCATCTGTGTTCTCTGAGATTTGGTGTTGGTGTTGGAGTCGTGCTATTGGGTGAAAAATAAAGTAATAATAGGCTATTACAAGAATAAAGTCACTATATTTCAGAAAATAATCTACCTGCACCATAGTCTGCTGTGCATTACGTGATTGCTCTGCTGATAAGGTAGATCTCAGACCGTCTGACAGGCACAGAGCCCCGTTTGGGTCTCTGGTCTCTGAATGCGAATTTAGGGAAGTGGCTGCACGCTGCTCTACTGCTTTCCCACCTACCTACTGCTAGGTGGAAAACCGAAACTACTGCAGAAATACACCGAGCACAAACGCGTCACATCTGCCACAGCATGTCGACAGCAGAGCGCATCCATAAACCTGAAGCTGCACAGCTTTTTACAGCGAGAGTGGACACTATGCGACGCACTGGTCTGCTTCAGAGCTCCGTGTGTTTGAGTCTGAACCGTAGACGTCATGTCACAGGAACTTCAAACTAAATCATTAGTATTGCGCTCCTAAACTTTGTGTTAATGGCGTCAATGTATTTGACTGATTTGGCTAGGATTCCTCTGAAAATTGCACCTTTCACAACTTTCCTCACGTAGAGACGGACCCCGCACGTAGCTGCCCATTCTATTCGCCTTGGAAAATATAAACTGAACAAAGATATAGTTTTACCATGAGTGAAAAAAAAAAAAGAAGTAAGAACTGCAAGTGTGTTGGAAAATACTTTTCTTCTTAATTTGAATGTGCCATTCTTGGGCTTTTTAATTCTATTATACTTATTTTTGTAAAAAAAAGAAAGAGAAAGAGAGAGAGAGAGAGAGAGAGAGAGAGAGAGAGAGAGAGAGAGAGAGCGAGCGAGAGATCCGAGGCTATTCATAAAACATTCGGGGCTGTAGCTCCGGCAAAATCGGCTGATGCCGCCTCTGTTCCAAATAACTTAAAATGAATGTGTTATCTAATTTAAACTTTTTTAAACTTACTCTTAGATAATTCCAAAATGTTCATTTAACTTGTTTTTGAAGCGACAAAAACAATTCGAGACAGACTGACCAAAGGCATGGATGTAACTACTAGAGAAAACAATAATAATAATGACAAAAGACAAAGAACAACCACAACAGTCTATTATAACAACTGGCAGACATAGTTCAGAACATTTTGGAACAAAACACGTCTGGTTTAAGAGATTCATACTAAAAGAAACCGCTCATTCGTTGAGGTGATGAACATATACACCATGTGTGTATAATTAGTCCTTGGACTGTTAGGAAAATTCACAGGGACTAAGACTCAAATTGAGAATATTGTAACTAGCAAAGATTACATCATGAAAAATACTTGGAAACTGTGAAGAACAAGCAAAATAGCTTGAAAAGTTGAATTGTTTAGCAAGTGTTGGTAAGACCTCTATCTGGACATAGAGGTCTTATCAACACTTGCTAAACAATTGGCCAAACATATGGCCTGGACCAATATTCCTGGAATTGGGGCTGCACATTAAATTGTTATTGCGATATTCAACAACATTATTGCACATTTTTCCTCACATCGTACATCCCTACCTGGAATACTACGCATCAACACTTGTACTCCTATATAATCTTTGATCGCTGAACAATGGATAGAAAGATTAACAAATACACAGAGAATAAGAGCATGCTCAGACTCACTGTAGACCTGTAGGTGTCCTTTGAAAGCAGTGCCTCCTCTTGGATTCTCAGCTTTGCATTCGTAAGTTCCCGAGTCCTCCAGTTGAATGTTGGGAATTTCCAGCACAGCCTGGGACTTCCGAAGTCTTGCTTTTTTGGGGATGTTGCCATTTATCTTCCTCCATGTGATTGTTGGCACTGGACTGTGAGGATGGAAGAGTGGAATGATATACTCAACAGTACAGTGTTACATACGAGCAAGCAGTATAGGATGTGAGCTGCAATGATGCAATTTACTATTAATAATAATTTTGTTTTCTTTAAAAGAACAGTCTCATTAAGGAAGATAAATGTACTCATGATGAATCTGTAATCTTACAATGACCTCATCTCGTAATAATAATTAAAATGACTACGGATGTTTTCATATACCTTCATGTCGAATCAATTTTAAAAAGATACCCTTATAGATTCTCTAGTCTGCATATGTGGGAGAATACAATTAAAGTCTCTTTCATATATTGCATGTCAGGTTATAGGTTCAACTCATTCCTCATGCTCTATCAATTTATTTATTTATTTATTAAGTTACCAGAGTTCTTTTGAGTAAAAAAAACTTTACTAATCTGAATACATCACGGTAGGCTTTGGGAAATTGTTGTGGGCATTTTCACATTCCTTTCTTGACTACATGATTAATTGGAGAAAAAAAACCATTAGATTATTCAATAATAAAAAATAATTAATTTTTGCCAAACAATGAGAGACTTTAAATGATAACATCTTGCTGTAACAGACATTGAGCTGCAGACACCAGAAGTCCTCCGTTTGTAATTAGGTATTGACACCATGATGAGTATTTAATGTCGGCTCTGCTCGTCATGTGAATCGCTGACCTTTTGACCACTCATGATATATTTACCGTACCAAACGACCCGCACATTAGAGCCCGGCTTTCAGAGGGACAGGGACAAGATTCAAATCAGGCTATAAACAGCCACAGCAAGTTTTATGATTAGCCTTCAAGCAATGTCTTCCATCCCGGTTTATTTATGGATTGCTCTATAGATCCGTATGATAGATGACTTGCACATGCAGAGAGAGAGAGAGATGTCTGACTATGCGGCCAGTATCAGTAGTGCTCTTGTATGATAACCAGATTTGACAGGTGTCTGAAAGACGGAAATGTGACACCATACAAACCTCCAGTGAACCCATCAATCATTCAGCCAAGATGGAAATGTTACATCCCTGAGCTTTTTTTATCTGTTCTAAATTCTAAATTCACGAGGACATTGAAGCGCTCTTGGCGGCAACTGACTCAAATTAGGATTCAGAGCATGTTTTGTGTTAAACTTTCTTTACAAAGAGTTTCTTTCATTTTGGACACGAGTTTTGTGTCACACATTTTTATTGTTTTTTTTGTTTTTGCTTCTGCTTTTTTTGAATAGCCAACTCAATACCTTGCAGCAAGCATTTAGGTTTCCTCACATTACTGAGACCGTGAAGCATCATACAGAATAATAGGCAGTAGTTTCAAACGCACTTCAGTTAGTCCACATTTCTGCATGTGAATTTGGTCAAAGTTTTATCACTAAACAAATAATGTCCTGATCCAAAGTTTAAATCATGGTAGTTTTTTAATACAACATATGTGACAGGGTAGTCACAATAGTATCACTTTAATTTATATTTAGATAACATGCATTCCAAAGCAAAATTCACCTATTTCAATTAGCCATACATTAATCCAGTCACATAATGTAGAAAACTATCATAAGTCACTGTCATCACTAGTATCTTCCCATCTGCAGTTCAGACAGCGATCCATTTTCATAGTGTGGTGAATCAACAACAAACATCGTCCTGTAGCGTATGGTTACTAGGGGCAAATATCAGTTGCCTGAGGTAAAATAAAATATCCGTGGTCTAATGTGGGTCCATTTGTTAGCATTTGGCATTTTCATTCTCATTCCAATGCCCCCAAGAACAACATAAACAAATGCTAACAATAGACAGAGATTGAATCAGTACTCATGAATATGGCATGCAGTTGTTATGAAGCCCTATCTTTTATGTTATTGATGGAGAATTTAGCTAGAGAACGGAGCATATCTATAGACACCTTGAGGGGCTGGAACATAAGGGGTAAGTCTTCCCGAGTCCAATTTCTCTTTGGAGGCTGAATAATGAGCACCAGGCCTGTAAGTGTCAACAGCACTTGGGGCAGGCAGTGCCCGTCACTGTTTTCTATATAAAAATGTTGCCATTAACTCCTGAACTCTGAAGCTGAGGTAATTTCAAATTGATCAAACTACTGTAAGCATGTCATACCCTTAACATCGTAAATGAGTTATACACTGGAGTTTATGTAGGGTGTTACAGTTTTCAATTTAAGAATGTGCCCATAGGCAAGCTTTGTAGATTACATCTCAATTAGCATTCCACACAATTGCTGTGCTGTCATCTGGACGTGTTCTATAATAAAGGTTGAAAATTGGTTTGCTTCAGATCATTAAGATCTAGATATTATTCCATTTCCATTTCCAGTAGCTCATTTGCTAAACTCTCAATGTTTGGTCCCTACACTATTCTCAGGGGGCTTCACACCTGCCTCATTTAGTTTGGTTGAATCGCACTATGGTATAGTAGTTTGTTTTCCCCTTTGGTGCTGTTTGTTTGGGCAGGTGTGAATGCAGCAATCACACTCTGATGCGCACCAAAAGCGGACCAAACAAGCATACCGAGACCTGCTTAATGAGTTGGTCTCTGTACGCTTTAAACCAACTCTGGAGCGGCTAGTTTGTGGTGAGAGCGTTATCCAACCTGGAACAGACTCAACTGCTGGAAGAACTGTGTATTTTTGGACTTAACCAGCTGCCGCAGTCAGCTGTGCAGTGCATTATGGGATGAGGACAAGATTACACTTTAGCAACATAGCCCCATGGCAACTCACAGACAATCTTGGAGTCGTAAAGAGGTGCAGAGCCTCATAGAAATTTGGTGTGGTCGATGATGTGAAAGTTGTCCATGACTTGCGTTGCTGCATTTTGGTTCATTTCATTAACTCATCAACTGATTCGGACCAGAGCAAACAGTGTGGTATGAAAAGGAACTGAAACATTGCTACAATGAATATTTCTTTGCCCTAGGTCTGGACCAAATTAATCTAACTACAGATGTGAAAGCCCCCTTAGGGAGAATCTAGCATCTGCACAAAGCCACATTTTACCTATAAGATTTGAGCAAAAAAACGTCTTTCAAAAACATTATCCATAGTACCAAGAGTATAATATGTGTGTCATTAAGAGGCACTTCACGTTGCTGCTGACAATGTGGTCCTTGTGGTCCTGTATAACTCAATGAGGAATAACTGCAAGGGTTTCAAGAGTTTGATTCCCTCTGGTGTCACTGAAACTAAAAGTATATCCACTATGGTAAGGCAATTTGGATGAAATCATCCACCACATGTCACATATTATATTTTGAGTGGAAATGAGTGGGATAATGTGTAACCCATCAAATGTGCAAGGCCTTTTGAACTACATACTCCAACATCCCTTGAAATGAATGCAACTAACAGCACTGCACTTCCCAGAGTTTCTTCTAAATCCGACTGTATGGAGTATTAAACTGAATTTGTGTTGTTTAACAATCTACAGTTAGTATATCATCATCTATAGATGGCTATAATAATTCACTATGCACTATCCTGATGATCTTTTATTTAAATAAAACACATTGGCGGAATGATACTGGTTTTGCATCAACTAGCAATTAAGATGCCGAACCAAAATGTATATGAGAACACCATATATTACTTTAAATAACAAACCATAGTTTAGTATTATTTAAGTAAAGGCTGTTTGTGTAACAGAAGCAAACATGAATCTCTCATGGAATTTTTTTTTGCTATGGATTTCCATCCATTGACTGAAAGCTAGAAGCCAGAAAAAAACAGTAAACTAATAGTTCAGATGATGACAATGAACTGTGGCATATTTTGTTGTGAAATGAGCACTATATTTGGTTTAAAACTTTGACTGCTTAAAAAATGGGCTTATTTTTCACTTTATTTACTTATTATTTAACTTTGATCTACAGTACGTCTATTAACAGCTCTCATGTAGAGGAAAATGCCTATTTAGCCTTGTTAGGCCACACATCATTTGTTTGAATATAAGTCCTGTTAACACAAAAGATGTGATAAGCCTATTAGGAAAGTGCTAATGAGGCCCCTCTACAGCCAAAGTTGTGCTTGGTTATATTTATCTTTTCATTTATATGAAGCAATTGAAACATCAGCAGCACAGTGATTCTCCACAAAAGTAAACAATGGTTATCATTCTACAGATAATCCGATTACACAAACATACAAGTTACAAATCCGTGATTAATAATCAGTATCGCAGACATTACTATAAAGTACGACATTATAAGGTCTTGTTCTCTTTTTCGTTTTCACTGCCTCGTTGTTCTCTTTGCTCTTGACTGTGGCCTACAAAGTGCTGTCACTGGTAAATATCACAACCGACAATCATATCGGGGACCTTTGGCGTTCACACACAAAGAGCTTTCCTGCCCTGTCTTAGCTCCTGGTGCCATCATAAATATTGATCAACAGGAGAACAAAACCCATTTTAACTTCATTTTCAGTGCTATATAACGACTGGCATTTCCTAATAGTGTGGATTGATAAATCATTCATCTCTATGTAAAAGGGTAGGTCACTGGCATCACTATCTGACTCAAACTGACTTCATTGAGGGAAGCACAGATCAAGGATTCGCGCCATTTGGCTGTTCTTACAAGCATCCAACAACTCCTGCCCAGCTTGATATGAAAAAGTAAGGGGTGTGAGATTATAATGCAGTGTCTATATATTTAGGAAATTACTTACTATAATGTGTGGATAATTAATTGAAATCAAGGACATCAATGATGAGGTTCTTAGTCATCTGTAGATTAGAGACTGTTTGCACTTAAGATAGGAGACAGCAATGAATAATTCATGCTGAATAATTATAAACAAAATGGAGTGGGGATGATAATTATGTTGCACAATGAAAATTATTTATTGTAATGTCAAACACCCCCTCAACCTTGCTTTGGAGAAGAACAGGTTGTACATGGTTTGCATTTATTTTTAATGAAAATAATTTGAAACAAAAATAATATTGATTTGATTTGAATAATTTGATTTAAAAAGACAATGGTTTTGTAAACCTTACAGCCATCAATGCTAACTTCAGTAACTGTGGTAAGTGGTTTGGATTGAAGTCTCTGTGGACAAAAGTGTGTTTTCCCTCCTGGCAGACAACTATTACCAACTTCATTGTTTCCATAGACATAACCTTGACTTTCTACATTCATCAGACTCTGAAAGCACCCAGGAAACACAGATACATTAGGGCTCTCAATTATGACAACATATGGGTCCCTAGGGCTGAATTCCCTATTCACCCCCCCATGCACTAACATGCTATCTAACATCCGAGCTACGGTGCTGCACTTCTCTTCACTCACTTAACATCCCGCCTGAAGACAAGATATGCCTGGTTCCCTTTCAGGTAATGGAATAATGTAATTTAAAGAGGAGAGAAAAACACAAGGAGTCTTATCTGAAGGATCTCTTAGCAACAGAGCAGTGATAGAATGTGGTTTACTGTTCCTGGTGATTAATATGACGTAATAATAAACAACTACCTACTGTATATTGGTGCAATATGTCCTTGTTTACTTACTTCCCCAGAGCAAAGCACTCCAGCCTGACAGTGACTCCTTTGGAAGCCAGAACAGATGTAGGGAAATGCACTTCAATTTTGGGCTCATATTCACCCATGACACCTGGAAAAGGTTAAGAAAGAGGAATTACAGACATTAGAACCAAGCTGATTGAAACCGCTACTTACCATTTCCCATCATCTTTGTCTTTTCTTGCAGTTTGCTACACAGAGACTGGGCATAGTGATTTTAAAAAGAATAGGGAGGCACTTCCTATTGCCCAAGTACCTGTTTTATGAGTATGTAAGCAACTAAAGAAGAAAAAAAGAAGAATCCAAATTGCCTGATGTAAAGGCTTTTCATTTTTTTTTCTTTCTTTTATGTATTGTTTACAAATGGCACAATAAATAATAAAAGTGTTAGAGTGCAAATATATATAGATAGAGATATATAGATACAGCGTTCAAGGCAGATCCCCATTCGGTCTTGGTGTTTTTTGCCTCTCCTCCCAGGCTCCTCCCAGGCAGCTTATGTTTAGGGTTAGCTGCCTGGGAAATGGATGGGAAATTATTTTGTGCGGCTCTTCTAGACTTTCCAAATGTTGAGGGCATGGATCAAATTCTGGTGGTGAAACGAGTCATTTCACAGGGGTTGTGATGCTCTAAAAAAATGTATCTACTGATTTACAGACGTATATATTGCTATATACTGTAAGTCCATGGGCAAAAGCGTTACTGCTGCATCACTTCCTGATTAAAAAAAAAGTACGGAGCTGCCCATGGCCCAAATCACAGAATGCTCGTTAAAAGGAATTTGTGTTAAGTCATCATCATCACGTTAGTCTCGCTTTGCCAGACCTTCCTCCACAGCGCTGCAGAGGAAGGTCTGGCTAGTCCACTCAGCATTCACGGGATGGGAGAAAAATGTTCTCTGGTTTATTGACATTTCTTTGAACCAATCACAAACGTCCTGGGCGGCGCTAAATGCCGCACAGAGCTGCAAAATAGCCTCAGGAAGGAACTTGTTTTGGTGGAAAATGTGTACGTTTAAAAGTTGTTTTAGTCGTGGGAGAGAAAACTCAGATTGGACAGATAGTCTAGCTAGCTGTCTGGATTTACCCTGCAGAGATCTGAGGAGCAGTTAACCATAGTCCTCAGAAACCCACCGGAGTTTAGAATTCCAACACAAAGAAAGCGGAAGGTAACGGACATCCGGCCGACAAGAAGGACATCCGGCGGAATTTCCGGCAGCAATCCCGGAAGTGGAAGGTCGTGGATATGGACAATCATCGCGTTCATTTTGACAGCCCTATTACTATTTTTATGTAGTGTAATAGTAAGTCTGCATAGGTACAGTAGCATATTGCAATCTATGCACAACCACAAAGTCTACTGAATGAGAAATGGGAGAGCCATGGTACATCACAGAAACAAACCATTAAGGTGATGTACTAAAACATATTCTCCAGTGACAACAGAGTAGTGCATTGTCCTCAGGAATTAGTAAGCCGCTCTACAATTCCCAAACACCATGTGAAGGACACAAGTGATAATGTGTTATCAGTCTTGCTAAGTGCCACAATGACTAACACCTCCGATCTAAGTCATAGCCGGAGGTTTTCTTTGTTTATTCATCTGTATGTCGAGGCAGCCATTTATATCCATTTGCCAGAATGATATGTCAGATGGCATTGAGCAAATTTGGTGTAACCAAGGAAAACACCTTTATCTGAAATCTAATTACTATTGTTGGTCTTATTAAATGGGAGTGCGATATGAATATTACATGAGCCTTTTGCTCTTTACAGAAGAATGTTAAATGTACACACAGTCCTGTGTGTACATGTGAGCACCACTGATGGACACACTTCTAACCCCAGCACCTTCCTGAATTCACAACAAAACACATGCAGTGGCCCGCCACGTGCACTGTAACACACATGATCAGTAAGACAAATGACCGGCATGACATTTGCGAAGCCATAATTACACCTCCTATGTGTACCTGACACTTTTTATGTGATAAAATGAATGCTGCAAAGAAGGAGTGGGGTTATTGAATTGTGGCCCTCTATGTATGGAAAAGGATTTTTATGATATTTGTTCCACAGAACTTTTCAATTTCAATCTCATTCTCAACATTTATAGCTCCAAAGCAGCCCTTCACATATAATGAATTTTCAATATTTCATTGCCTCATGTCATAGTATATTCAATATCATATTCAGTCTCAGTGGCTGGACCTGATAGAATTGAGAGAAATAATGTCTTGGCTTGGTGTGCTAAAACATTAACAGCCCTTTTTATAGTTTCAGTTTCATTTATTAATCACATGAAAATGTCATTTTTTTCTGTTGTGCTTTGCAAACCAATTTCAAAGTAAAATGCCTAAACTGAAACTTACTCAGACTCCAATCTAGTAAGCATTTCATTAGCTCTCTGATCCAGTAATACACAGGCGTTTTCATTAGTGCCTCTCAGATGAACTAACGCAAGACAACTTTTGCAACTTTGTTAAGAAAATAAGAACAATAGAACAAAAATCTGATTTCCCCATGCAATAGTACAATTATAGTAGTTTACTTACAACTCCCTCTTGCTTTTAGTCATTGAGGAAGTTGCCCTACAGGTATTGATTGATCCTCCATCTATACTGGAATAGCAATGCAGCTATGTTTTATACAAGTAAGGAGCATGATTAACATTGCACAAAATGTTCTAACATACCAGACGATTTCTGATAATGTGACTTTGATTATTGATGTTTGATGATTCGATTAAAAACAACAAAACCATTGCTTCTTGGGGTTAAGGTAGTAAATAGGGAAACACAATGCATTCAAAATACTTTTTGAAATTCTAATTTTCAAAAGCATTGAAGAGACCAGTCCTATTGCTGACAGAGATTCCTAATTATGTTGTTCTTTACCATAACTGTGGTGTATGTATATACTGCAAACTAGTGCTTTCTTGATAGCAGAATGTGTGTATTCAGGGCAAAAGACAATCAGTTGTTTTGACTACGCCACTATAAACATGGGTTTGTAAATACTCATGCTGACATCCAATATGGCTATGGGGCTATGGGGTTCAATAACAATGTATAGTGTAGTACAGAAAACATGCCCATATGGAGATAATAACATAACATGTGCCTTGCGCCTGCAAACATTATGTTTCACTGATATCACTGTCGGTGTGGAGAGAGAAAATGTCTTATGACAAAAATAACACCATCAGTAATGCAGCAAACTGGAAGCTTTACCACTTATCTGTATCTAAAAACAATGGTTAAAAGCCCAATCTGTACCTTGTTGGCAACATCAATTTTGGATATATTCACATCATGGTAATTGAAGAAATTTAGTTATAGATGGATAATTCACAGACCTGCTGCTGTAAACAGATCTTTAGATCTAGGTACTGTTTAGTGTTACACCATGTATTCAATTATTTTGTTATCTATGACAAGCTCCATTGGAATACGTTTATAATAAACAACTGCCTACAAAAGCAATGTCTCTACCTAAACGTACAGTATGTAATGTTCTGCCGATAGGCGTCTGTCAATCGAAACATGGACTTGCGGGCGGCAGCTCCTAGGCAGACCAGAGACCTTCGGTTAAATGTTGTGACACGGACACCAGCACCTGGGGTCTGATGGTCTGTTCCCCGACAGACCATCAGCAAAACCACTAGGATGTGCTGGCTGGGTTGGGGTTGCTGTAGTTGCTGGCTGGGGGCTAACTGTGGCCGTGCCCCCATGCAACAACATAGATTTGCTACTTTGCTTTAGAATGTATCTGCTGTGAAACAATCAGAAAATAAGATTTTATTTCTCTCAGTCTCAGCACTGCCGTGTTCTTTCGCTCGCCCATGAAACATGTCTGCAGCCAGTGTAGGTCCCAGATTTGCTCGGCCTGCCAGATTGCCTCGTGGTCCTGCGGTTACAGATGGCGTAATCTATATCCTTCGCGTTCCACTTCCCGGATTGCTCCGGTGATGCAGGAAATTCCGCCGGATGCATGTCTTTTCTGTTTCCTTCCGCTTTCTTTGTGTTGGAATTTTAAATTCGGTGGATTTATGAGGACTATTGTTGACTGCTCCTCAGATCTCTGCATGGTGAATCCAGACAGCTAGCTAGACTATCTGTCCAATCTGAGTTTTCTCTCATGTGACTATTTTGCAGCGTCTCTGTGCGGAGTTTAGCACCGCCCATGACGATTCTGATTGGTTTAAACGAAATGCCATTAAACCAGAGCACGTTTTCCTCCCATCCCCAAATGCGATGTGGAGTAGCCTTTGGAGAGGGTCTGGCAAAGCGAGACTACAGATGACGTAACACCTGTGATTGGCTGTACGTCGGAAAGGCATTGTTTTTTTCCTCCCAAGAACTGTTCCGCCTACTGTGATTGGCTAGTACTACTGTAGTGTGATTGGCTTGTACTACTGTAGTGTGATTGGCTTGTTGCCTCAACTTGTCCTTGGTGGCCAGCTAGCTAACTAACCGTGCAGTGCGGCCACATTCGTCTGCACACCGTGGTATGTCACTGCATCGTAAACCTGTGACGCTTATGTTCCTTTAATCAAAAGAAAGTTATCATAACTGATGCATAATAGACAAACATTTCAGAATGTTTTATATACAGCAATTTCATTTAGCTGTAGTATTGCTTTACATGTGTTCTGATTCAGTGCCATTTCATAGTGCTATTCAGTTATATTATGCAGTTGCTTCTATTTACACCAATCAGATACATCAAAGGGAGTGTGTTTCTGAGGAGAACTGTATATCCGTTTAAAACAGTGCATTAGTGCAGAGTTCAGTGCTTAGCCCCACTCTGCTCAAGGTGGATTGCGAATTGACGATCAATGGCTTCCAGCAGGGTATAATGGAGCCCAGATGCTTGTTTTGATTAAGAGAGTCAGGGTTGGAGCCGACAGTGGTGAGCTGCACACAGATCCAGCTTGAACTGTCTACCGTGTAATAATCACTCACTTTTACTGAGGCACAGATTGCAGTGTCTGATTGGTCAGACTCCAATGACTGAGGTGTGCACACAGCATGGGAACATTTGGGTGTCTTCTGTGAGGTGTGCCAACGCAATTTTCTGCATTTTAGACCCAAATTCACAATGTAGAAGCCTGCTGAACAGCATGAGATTTGCAGGGGCGAGTGATGCCAAGGCATTCTTTGGCATAATGGACCTACAGCTGTAGAGATTTGATTTGACCATGTTATGTTGCAGGTGACAGCGCTGTCCTTCTGCCCAAGTGTCATAGTGACATTATAGATGGACATCATGGGTGCTGCAAAGTTGGTCAATCCTCATTGAAATGATTAACAACGACAAACAACAAGAAAACATTCTTCTGTTTCTTTATCCAACCACCACGTTAAAATGCTGATAGCAGACTGACCACGTGCCCGTCTGACTATGTTTTGCATCTCAGTTAATGAGAGACCCAAACCAATTTAAAACGGTTTATGTGCTAAGTATTATGTATGTCTCTGAGGGCCATTTCATACAAGGTTATGCAAATAGAGAGTAGGAATCTTGCTGGAAGGGATGTAATCCGTAAGAGGTAAACTTGTGTTGCAACATTTAGAACAAATGTGGTTCCAAGGCACAGAGGCCCTTTTCCCAGCTTCACTGTAGCTCTTTAAAAACCCTGACAATGACAGGCACCTGTGTGAAGTGATGGACGTATCTCTGTGTAGTCAGATGTAAAAAGCCTGTAGGTGAAATGCACACCTGAATCCAACAAACAGCTCCGCATCATGGCTCCTGAGAGGCTAGTATAAAAGAGTGAAATCCCATCCACAGCAAAGGCCATTGATTCAGTTAATTTTATGCTGGAAAATGATTTCCCTGACGGCCAGTTTCACCAAAGCACATTGTGAGCAAAGAAGACTCCCCACACTAATGTTAAAGCATTGCTCACTATCTATTTACGGTGTGTATGGAATTCATAACGCCCTCCACTAACATGAGGCTCAGTGGAAAGCACAAGACCGGCCCTCTTTTATTAACCTATCTGAGCTGAATTTTTTTTTATCCAGTCGCATTATAATACAATAAAATGCAGCAGCAGAATATAAAATATGCTTTTAGATTTTCATCGGCGCGAAACAAGTTCAGAGGGAGAAAGCACTGAAATAGATCCAAATAAATAAATAAATAAATGTTACACGTTCAAGTCAACAGTGAGAGGACTGGGATATTTTCTGTGTGGTTTATCCAATGAAATCCATTAGCTTTGTCTGCCTAGGGCATTTATACAAATCAGAGCCTATCGTCTGTGAAAGGGGCTATAAATCTGAGAGCCTCACCATCGGTTTTCAGTGTTAGGGGTGTCGGAGGGCTCAGAACCCTTGCATTGGTCACCGTGTTCTTCACCAGGCAGATGTAGCT